>NW_027045930.1:0-40848 GCF_025399875.1 Dalotia coriaria | reverse complement strand
CAGCGATCTAAAATGCTTGAAAATGCCCCATTTTATACTTGCCAAAACAGCACGTTTTGAGCTTTAATCTGCGTTTAACGCGTAAAACAGCTTATAAAACGACGAAAATTTTTTATTATTCGTTTTTATTAATGGCCTTCTATTTGAACGGTTTCAGCGATCTAAAAATGCTTGAAAAGATACTTATGTTAGCAAAACAGCACGTTTTGAGCTTTTAATCCTGCGTTTTAACGCGTAAAACAGCGAACAGCCAAAGAGAATTTTTATTATTCGTTTTTATTAATATTGCGCGTCTATTTGAACGATTTCAACGATCAAAATGCTTGAAAATGCTTATTTTAGCAAAACGGCACGTTTAGAGCTTTTATTCGCGTTTTAACGCGGTAAAACAGCCGCTAAAGCGACGAATTTTATTATTCGTTTTTATTTTTATTTACGTCTATTTGAACGATTTCAACGATCCCTAAAATGCGCCGAAAATGCTTATTTTAGCAAAACAGCGCACATTTTGGGCTTTAATCTGCGTTTTAATGCGCATGCAAAAACGGCATAAAACATTAATTTTTATTATTCGTTTTTTATTGAAATGGCCCAGCACCTATTTGAACGATTTAACGATCTAAAATGCTTGAAAATGATTATTTTAGCAAAACAGCAGCGCGTTTTTGGGCTTTAATCACCGTTTTAACGCGTAAAGCATCATAGAAACGACGAAATTTTATTATTCGTTTTTTTATTAATATTGCTTCTATTTAAACGATTTAACGATCTAAAATGCTTGAAAATGCTTATTTTAGCAAAACAGCGTATTTTGAGCTTTAATCTGCGTTTTAACGCGTAAAATGACATAAAACGACGAAATTTTTATTATTCGTTTTTATTTTTTGGTATACGTCTATTTGATCATTTCAACGTCTAAAATGCTTGAAAGTAACATTTTTAGCAAAACGAAAGCGCACGTTTGAGCTTTAATCTACGTTTTAACGCGTAAAACAGCATAAAACGACCAGATTTTTATTATTCGTTTTTATTAATATTGCTTCTATTTGAACGATTTCAACGACCTAAAATGCTTGAGGAATGCTTGTTTAGCAAAAGGAAACAGCGCGTTTTGGAAGCTTTATTCTGCGTTTTAACGCGTAAAACAGCATAAAAACGACAGAATTTTATTATTCACGTTTTTTTATTAATATTGCGTCTATTTGAACGATTTCAACGATCTAAAATGCTTGAAAATGCTTATTTTAGCAAAACAGCACGTTTTGTGCTTTATTCTGCGTTTTAACGCGTAAAAGAGTAGCATAAAAACGACGAAATTTTATTATTCGTTTTTATTTTTATTGCGTCTATTTGAACGAGTTTCAACGATCTAAAATGCTTGAAAATGCTTATTTTATATGTAAAACAGCACGTTTTGAGCTTTAATCTGCGTTTTAACGCTTAAAACAACATAAAACGACGAATTTTTATTATTCCGTTTTTATTAATATTGCTTCTATTTGAACGATTTCAACGATCAAATGCTTGAAAATACTTATTTAGCGAAACAAGCACGTTTTGAGAGCTTTAATCTGCGTTTTAACAGTTAAAACAGCATAAAAGGCTTGACAAGAAATTTTATTATTCGTTTTTTACTATTAATATTGCGTATTTGCGGGCTTGGGTACAACGATCTAAATGCTTGAAAATGCTTATTTTACCAAAACAGCACGTTTTGAGCTTTTATTCTGCGTTTTAACGCGTAAAACAGCTTATAAAAACGACGAAATTTTTATTATTCGTTTTTATTTTTACTGCGTCTATTTGAACGATTTCAGCGATCTAAAAATGCTTGAAAATGCTTGACATTTTAGCAAAACAGCAGCACGTTTTGAAGGCTTTAATCACCGCGTTTTAACGCGTAAAACAGCCAAAAACGACGAAATATTTATTATTCGTTTTTTATTAATATTGCGTCTATTTGAACGATTTCAACGTCTAAAATGCTTGAAAATGCTTATTTTAGCCAAAACAGCACGTTTTGAGCTTTAATCAGCGTTTTAACGCACGTAAAACAGCATAAAACGACAACATTTTTATTATTCGTTTTTTATTAATATTGCGTCGGCTGAAGACGATTTCAGCGATCTAAAATGGCGAAAATGCTTATTTAGCAAAACAGCACGTTTGAGGCTTTGTCTGCGTTTTAATGCGTAAAACAGCATAAAACGACGAATTTTTTTATTATTCGTTTTTTTATTAATATTGCTTCTATTTTAGACATTTCAACGATCTAAAATGCTTGAAAATGATTATTTTAGCAAAACAGCACGTTTTGAGCTTTAATCACCGTTTTAACGCGTAAAACAACAGCATAAAACGGCAAATTTTTATTATTCGTTTTTTATTAATATTGCATCTATTTGAACGATTTCAACGATTTTAAAATGCTTGAAAATGCTTATTTACAGCAAACAGCGTTTTTGAGCTTTATTCTGCGTTTTAACGCGTAAAACAGCATAAGAAACGACAGAAATTTTATTATTCGTTTTTTATTAATATTGCGTCTATTTGAACGATTTTCAACGATCTAAAATACTTGAAAATGCTATTTTAACAGCAGCAAAACAGCACGTTTTGGAGCTTTATTCTGCGTTTTAACGCGTAAGAGCAGCATAAAACGACAGGAATTTTTATTATTCGTTTTTATTAATATTGCGCGTCTATTTTGAAAGACGATTTCAACGATCTAAAATGCTTGAGAAAGTACTTATTTTAGCAAAACAGCACGTTTGAGCACAATCAGCCGTTTTAACGCGATAAAAACAGCATAAAACGACGAAATTTTTATTATTCGTTTTTTTATTAATACGTCTATTTGAACGATTTCAACGATCTAAAATGCTTGAAAATACTTATTTTAGCAAAACAGCGTTTTGAAAGGCTTTAATCCTGCGTTTTAATGCGTAAAACAGCAAAAACGACGAATTTTTTTATTATTCACGTTTTTATTAATATTACTTCTATTTGAACGATTTCAACGATCTAAAATGCTTGAAATGATTATTTTAGCAAAACAGCACGTTTGAGGAGCTTTAATCCTGCGTTTTAACGCGTAAAACAGCTTATAAAACGATGAAATTTTTTTATTATTCGTTTTTATTAATATTGCGTCTATGCAGACGATTTCAACGATTTAAAATGCTTGAAAATACTTATTTTAGCAAAGGCTGAAAGCACGTTTTGAGCTTTAAATCTGCGTTTAACGCGTAAAACAACATAAAACGATGAGCGTTGTTATTATTCGTTTTATTTTTTTAATACGTCTATTTGAACGATTTCAACGATCTAAAATGCTTGAGAAAATGCTTGTTTATGAAACAGCGCATTTGAGGAAGGAAGGCGTTAATCTGCGTTTTAGCCGCGTAAAACAGCATAAAACGGCAATTTTTATTATTCGTTTTTATTAATAATGCTTCTATTTGAACGATTTCAACGATCTAAAATGCTTGAAATGCTTATTTTAGCAAAACAGCACGTTTTTGAGCTTTATTCTGCGTTTAACGCGTAAAACAGCATAAAACGACGAAATTTTTATTATTCGTTTTTATTAATATTTGCGTCTATTTTGAACGATTTCAACGATCTAAAATGCGCCCAAAATGCTTATTTTTAGCAAACAGCACGTTTGAGCTTTAATCAGCGATTTTTAACGCGTAAACAACATAAAACGGCAGAAATTTTTTATTATTCGTTTTTATTAATATTGCGTCCTATTTGAACGGTTTAACGATCCTAAAATGCTTGAAATGCTTATTTTTAGCAAAACAGCACGATTTTGGGCTTTAATCTGCGTTTTAATGCGTAAAACAGCATAAAAACGACGAATTTTTTTATTATTCGTTTTTATTAATAGCTTCTATTTGAACGATTTCAACGATCTGAAATGCTTGAAATGGTGGCGTAGCAAAACAGCGCGTTTTTGGGCTTTAATCTGCGTTTTAACGCGTAAAGGCATCATAGGGGAAACGACGAAATTTTTTATTATTCGTTTTTATTAATATTGCGTCTATTTGAACGATTTCAGCGATTTAAAATGCTTGAAAATACTTATTTTAGCGAAGGCAGCACGTTTTGAAGGCCCCAATCAGCGTTTTAACGCGTAAAACAGCATAAAACGACGGGTACGGTATTCGTTTTTATTAATATTGCTTCTATTTGAACGATTTCAACGATTAAAATTGGCGAAAGTACTTATTTTAGCAAGACAAGCACGTTTGGAGCTTTATTCTGCGTTTTAACTTGCGTAAAACAATACGAAACGACGGAATTTTTATTATTCGTTTTTATTAATGTGCGTCTATTTGAACGATTTCAACGATCTAAAATGCTTGAAAATTAGCAATTTAGCAGCAAGAACAGCGTTTTGAGCTTTTAATCTGCGTTTTAACGCGAAAACAGCATAAAAGGCGGCAGATTTTTTATTATTCGTTTTTTAGTAATATTGCTTGCTTCTATTTAAAACGAGGAAGATTTCAACGATCTAAAATGCTTGAAAATGCTTGAAATTTTAGCAAAACAGCATGTTTGCACGGAAGCTTTAATCTGCGTTTTAACGCGTAAAACAGCATAAAACGACAGAAATTTTATTATTCGTTTTTTTTATTTTTTAATGCGTCCTATTTGATCGGACACAACGATCTAAAATGCTTGAAATGCTTATTTTAGCAAAACAGCACGTTTGAGGCTTTGAAAATCCTGCGTTTAACGCGTAAAGCAACATAAAACGACGAATTTTTGTTATTCGTTTTATTAATACTTGCTTCTATTTGAAAGACAGTTTCCAACGATCCTAAAATGCGCGAAAATGCTTATTTTGTAAAACAGCACGTTTTAAGGAGCTTTATTCTGCGTTTTAACTGCGTAAAACAGCATAAAAACGACAGAAATTTTTATTATTCGTTTTTTTGGCCAATATTGCGTCCTATTGGAACGATTTCAACGATCTAAAATTACTTGAAAATGCTTATTTTAGCAAAACAGCGCGATTTTGAGCTTTAATCAGCGTTTTAACGCGTAAAACAGCATAAAAACGAGGAAATTTTTATTATTCGTTTTTTTTGGTAATATTGCGTCTATTTGAACGTTTCAGCGATCTAAAATGCTTGAAAATGCTTATTTTAGCAAAACAGCACATTTGAGCTTTAGTCTGCGTTTTAAATACTTAAAACAAAGCATAAAACGACGAATTTTATTATTCGTTTTTTATTAATATTGCTTCTATTTGAACGTTTCAACGATCTAAAATGCTTGAAAATGGTATTTTAGCAAAAGCAAGCACGTTTTGGGCTTTAATCTGCACGTTTTTAACGCGTAAAGCATCATAGGAAACGACAGAAATTTTGTGTTGTTTTACAGTAATAGTAGCTTCTATTTAAAACGGTTCAACGATCTAAAATGCTTGAAAATGCTTATTTTAGCAAACAGCATGTTTTAGGCTTTAATCACACGTTTTTAACGCGTAAAACAACATAAAACGGCAAAATTTTATTATTCGTTTTATTTTTATTTGCGTCTATTTGATCGATTTCAGCGATCTAAAATGCTTGAAAATGCTTATTTTAGCAAAACGGCGTTTGAGCTTTAATCTGCGTTTTAACGCGTAAAACAGCATAAAAGGGCGAAATTTTTATTATTCGTTTTTTTTAAATATTGGTCTATTTGAACGATTTCAACGATCTAAAATGCTTGAAAATCTTATTTTAGCAAAACAGGCACGTTTTGAGTTTTAATCTGCGTTTTAACGCGTAAAAAAGCATAAAAACGACGTTTTTTTTATTATTCGTTTTTTATTATTTGCTCTATTTGAACGATTTCAACGATCTAAAATGCTTAAAAATGCTTATTTTAGCAAAACAGCACGTTTTGAGTTTTTAATCTGCGTTTTAACGCGTAAAACAGCATAAAAACGACAAAATTTTTATTATCTTTTTTATTATATTGCTGTCTATTGAACGATTTAAACGATCTAAATGCAGAAATCTTATTTTAGAAAAACAGCACGTTTTGAGCTTTTCTGCTTTTTAACGCGTAAAACAAGCAAAACGACGAATTTTTATTATTCGTTTTTATTAATATTGCTTCTATTTAAACGATTTCAACGATCTAAAATGCTTGAAAATCTTATTTTAGCAAACGCACGTTTGGAGCTTTAATCTGCTTTTTAACGCGTAAAACAGCATAAAACGACGATTTTTATTATTCGTTTTTTATTAATATTGCTTCTATTTGAACGTTTTCCCACGATCTAAAATGCTTGAAAATGTTTTATTTAGCAAAGGGCCCTTTTTGGGCTTTAATCCGTTTTCGTAAACAGCATAAAAGACGATTTTTTATTTTTTCGTTTTTATAATATTGCGTCTATTTAACGTTTTCCCAACGATCAAGCGAAAATGTTATTTAGCAAAACGCCGTTTTGGGCTTTAATCGCGTTTTAACGCGTAAAACAGCATAAA
The DNA here is from genome assembly GCF_025399875.1 of Dalotia coriaria. Classification (NCBI taxonomy): domain Eukaryota; kingdom Metazoa; phylum Arthropoda; class Insecta; order Coleoptera; family Staphylinidae; genus Dalotia; species Dalotia coriaria. Next base: position 34,354 of record NW_027045930.1, on the reverse strand, counting down.
AACGACAAAATTTTTTATTATCGTTTTATTTTTTGTTCTATTTGAACATTTCAACGATCTAAAATGCTTGAAAATGTTTAAATTTTAGCAAAACAGCACTTTTTGAGCTTTAATCTGCTTTTTAACGCGAAAAAACAGCAAAAAAAGGGCAATTTTTTTTTATTCGTTTTTTTTAAATTATTCCCCTTTTGAACGATTTCAAGGGATTTTAAAAATGTTTGGGAAAAAGGGTTTTTTAGCAAAACAGCACTTTTTGGGTTTTAACCCGCGTTTTAACGCGAAAAAACAGCATAAAAGGGACGAAATTTTTTTATTCGTTTTTTTTAAAATTTTTGCGTCTATTTAAAACGATTTCCCAACGATCTAAAAGGGCCGGAAAATGCTTATTTTAGCAAAACAGCACGTCGGGGCTTTAATCAGCTTTTTAACGCGTAAAACACCCATAAAACAACAAAAATTTTTTTATTATTCGTTTTTTTTAAATTTGCGTCTATTTGAACGATTTCAACGATTTTAAACCCCCGAAAATGCTTTTTTTTAGCAAAACAGCACTTTTTTAGTTTTTAATCTGCGTTTTAACGCGTAAAAAAACATAAAACGACGAAATTTTTTATTATTGTTTTTTTTTTTTATTGCGTCTATTTAACGATTTCAACGACCCTAAAAGGGCGAAAATCTTATTTTAGAAAAAAACAGCACGTTTTGAGTTTTTATTCTGCTTTTTTAACGCGTAAAACAGCTTTCGACAAAATTTTTATTATTCTTTTTTTTTTATTGAGTCTATTTGAACGATTTCAACGATCTAAAATGTTTGGGAAAATTTTTATTTTAAAAACAGCACTTTTTGATTTTTAATCTGCGTTTTAACGCGTAAAACAGCAAAAAAACGACAAATTTTTTAAATAATTGTTTTTTTTAAATATTGTTCTATTTGAACGTTTTTTAACGATCTAAAATGCTTAAAAATGCTTATTTTAGCAAAACACCCGTTTTGAGTTTTTAATCTGCTTTGACGGGAAAACAGCATAAAAACGACAAAATTTTTTTATTATTCGTTTTTTTTTAAATTTTCCCGTTTTATTTGAACGTTTCAACGATCAAAAAATGCTTGAAAATGCTTTTTTTAGAAAAACAGAAAGTTTTGAGTTTTTCTGCTTTTTTAACGCGTAAACAGCATAAAACGACGAATTTTTATTATTCTTTTTTTATTAATATTGCTTCATTTGAATTATTAATATTGCGTCTATTTCAAAACAATTTCAACGATCTAAAAATGCTTGAAAATGCTTATTTTTAGCAAAACAGCGTTTTGAGCTTTTTAATCGCGTTTAACGCAAAACAGCATAAAAAACGACGAAATTTTATTATTCGTTTTTATTAATATTGCGTCTATTTGAACGATTTCAAACGACTAAAATGCTTGAAAAGCGATTTTAGCAAAACAGCACGTTTTGAGTTTTAATCTGCGTTTAACGCGTAAAACAGCATGAAAAACGACGAAATTTTTATTATCCGTTTTTTATTAATATTGCTTCTATTTCAAACGGTTTCCACCGACCGCCCCAGCGCCTTATTTTAGCAAACAGCACGTTTTGAGTTTAATCTGCGTTTTAACGCGTAAACAGCATAAAACGACGACGTAGAATTGTTTATTATTCGTTTTTATTAATATTGCGTCTATTTGAACAATTTCAACGATCTAAAATGCTTGAAAATGTTATTTTAGCAAACAGCACGTTTTGAGTTTTAATCAGCGTTTTAACGCGTAAAACAGCATAAAAACGACGAAATTTTTATAATTCGTTTTTACATTATTGCGTCTATTTGAACGATTTCAACGATCTAAAAATGCTTGAAAATGCTTATTTTAGCAAAACAGTTAACGCTTGGATTTTAATCTGCGTTTTAACGCGTAAAACAGCATAAAAACGACGAATTTTTATTATTTGTTTTTATTATTGCTTCTATTTGAACGATTTTCAACGATCTGCGCTTGAAAATGCTTATTTTAGCAAAACGCACGTTTTGAAAGCTTTAACCTGCGTTTTAAAGTGCAAAACAGCATAAAAAAACGACGAAATTTTATTATTCGTTTTTATTAATATTGCGTCTATTCTGAACGATTTCAACGATCTAAAATGCTTGAAAATGCTTTATTTTGTGCTAAAAACAGCACGTTTTGAGCCGCATTCTGCGTTTTAACGCGTAAAACAGCATAAAAAACGACGAAATTCTTTATTATTCGTTTTTATTTTATTGCGTCTATTTGAACGATTTCAACGATCTAAAATGCTTGAAAATGCTTATTTTAGCAAAACAGCACGTTTATTTTAATCTGCGTTTTAACGCGTAAAACAGCATAAAACGACGAATTTTTTATTATTTGTTTTTATTAATATTGCTTCTATTTGAACGATTTCAACGATTTAAAATGCTTGAAAAATGCTTATTTTGTATAAAAAACAGCACGTTTTTGAGCTTTAATCTGCGTTTTTAACGCGAAAACAGCATAAAAACGACGAATTTTTATTATTCGCTTCATTAATATTGCGTCTATTTGAACGATTTCAACGATCTAAAATGCTTGAAAATGCTTATTTTATCAAAACAGCACGTTTTGAGCTTTAATCAGCGTTTTAACGCGTAAAACAGCATAAAAACATGAAATTTTATTATTCGTTTTTTATTAATATTGCATCTATTTGAACGATTTCAACGACCCAAAATGCTGGAAAATGCTTATTTTACAAAAACAGCAAGTTTCGAGTTTAATCTGCGTTTTAACGCGTAAACAGCATGAAAACGACGAATTTTTATTATTCGTTTTTATTAATATTGCGTCTATTTAAACAATTTCAACGATCTAAAATGCTTGAAAATGCTTATTTTAGCAAAACAGCACGTTTTGAGCTTTAATCAGCGTTTTAACGCGTAAAACAGCATAAAAATGACGAAATTTTTATTATTCGTTTTTATTAATATTGCGTCTATTTGAACGATTTCAACGATCTAAAATGCTTGAAAATGCTTATTTAGCAAAACAGCACGTTTTGAGCTTTAATCTGCGTTTTGCGTAAAACAGTATAAAACGACGAATCTCTTTTATTATTCGTTTTTATTAATATTGCGTCTATTTGAACAATTTCAACGATCTAAAATGTTTGGAAAATGCTTATTTTAGCAAAACAGCACGTTTTGAGCTTTAATCAGCGTTTTAACGCGTAAAACAGCATAAAAACGACGAAATTTTTATTTACCTGTTTTTTATTATTGCGTCTATTTCCAACGATTTCAACGATTCAAAATGCTTGAAAATGCTTATTTTAGCAAACAGCACGTTTTGAGCTTTAATCTGCGTTTTAACGCGTAAAAACAGCATAAAACGACGAATTTTTATTATTCGTTTTATTAATATTGCGTCTATTTGAACAATTTCAAAGGATCTAAAATGCTTGAAAATGTTATTTTAGCAAAACAGCACGTTTTGAGCTTTAATCAGCGTTTTAACGCGTAAACAGCATAAAAACGACGAAATTTTATTATTCGTTTTTATTAATATTGCGTCTATTTGAACGATTTCAACGATCTAAAATGCTTGAAAATGTTATTTTAGCAAAACGGCACGTTTTGAGTTTTAACCGGTGTTTTAACGGGCAAAACAGCATAAAACGACGAATTTTTATTATTCGTTTTATTAATATTGCTTCTATTTGAACGATTTCAACGATCTAAAATGCTTGAAAATGCTTATTTTAGCAAAACAGCACGTTTTGAGCTTAATCTGCGTTTTAACGCGTAAAACAGCATAAAAAACGACGAAATTTCTTTATTATTCGTTTTTTATTAATATTGCGTCTTTTGAACGATTTCAACGATTCAAAAATGCTTGAAAATGCTTATTTTAGCAAAACAGCACGTTTTGAGTTTTATCTGCGTTTTAACGCGTAAAACAGCATAAAAACGACGAAATTTTTATTATTCGTTTTTATTTTTATTGCGTCTATTTGAACGATTTCCAACGATCTAAAAATGCTTGAAAAATGCGTTTTATTTTAGCAAAACAGCACGTTTTGAGCTTTAATCTGCGTTTTAACGCGTAAACAGCATAAAACGACGAATTCTTTATTATTCGTTTTTATTAATATTGCTTCTATTTGAACGATTTCAACGATCTTAAAATGCTTGAAAATGCTTTATTTAGCAAAAACAGCATCGTTTTGAGCTTTAATCTGTGTTTAACGCGTAAAACAAGCATATAAAAACGACGAAATTTTTATTATTCGTTTTATTAATATTGCGTCTATTTGAACGTGACTTCAACGATCTAAAATGCTTGAAAATGCTTATTTTAGCAAAACAGCACGTTTTGAGTTTTTAATCTGCGTTTTAACGCGTAAACAGCATAAAACGACGAATTTTTATTATTCGTTTTTATTAATATTGTTTCTATTTGAACGATTTCAACGATCTAAAATGCTTGAAAATGCTTATTTTAGCAAAAACAGCACGTTTTGAGCTTTTAATCTGCGTTTTAACGCGTAAAAACAGCATAAAACGACGAATTTTTATTATTCGTTTTTATCAATATTGCTTCTATTTCTGAACGATTTCAACGATTTAAAATGCTTGAAAATGCTCATTTTAAAGCAAAACAGCACGTTTTGAGCTTAATCTGCGTTTTAACGCGTAAAACAGCATAAAAACGACGAATTTTTATTATTCGTTTTTTATTTTCAATATTGCGTCTATTTGAACGATTTCAACGATCTAAAATGCTTCTGAAAATGCTTATTTTAGCAAAAACAGCACGTTTTGAAAGCTTTAATCTGCGTTTAACGCGTAAAAACAGCAAAAAAAACGACGAATTTTATTATCTTTCGTTTTTATTAATATTGCGTCTATTTGAACGATTTCAACGCATCTAAAAATGCTGAAAATGCTTATTTGCAGCAAAACAGCACGTTTTGAGCTTTATTCTGCGTTTTAACGCGTAAAACAGCATAAAAAACGACGAAATTTTTATTATTCGTTTTTATTTTGATTGCGTCTATTTGAATGATTTCAACGATTCAAAATGCTTGAAAATGCTTATTTTAGCAAAACAGCACGTTTTGAGCTTTAATCGCGTTTAACGCGTAAAACAGCATAAAACGACAAATTTTTATTATTCGTTTTTATTAATATTGCTCTATTTGAACGACTTTCAACGATCAAAATGCTTGAAAATGCTTATTTTAGCAAAAACAGCACGTTTTGAGCTTTAATCTGCGTTTTAACGCGTGTAAAACAGCATAAAAACGACGAATTTTTATTATTCGTTTTATTAATATTGCGTCTATTTGAACGATTTCAACGATTCAAAATGCTTGAAAATGCTTATTTAAAGCAAAACAGCGTTTTGAGCTTTAATCTGCGTTTTAACGCGTAAAACAGCATAAAAACGACGAATTTTTATTATTCGTTTTAATATTGCGTCTATTTGAACGATTTCAACGATCTAAAATGCTGAAAATGCTTATTTTGCTAAAAACAGCACGTTTTGAGCTTTATTCTGCGTTTTAACGCGTAAAACAGCATAAAAACGACGAAATTTTTATTATTCGTTTTTATTTTGATTGGTCTATTTGAATGATTTCCAACGATCTAAAATGCTTGAAAATGCTTATTTTAGCAAAACAGCACGTTTTGAGCTTTAATTCGCGTTTTAACGCGTAAAACAGCATAAAAACGACAAATTTTTTATTATTCGTTTTTATTAAGGCCGTTTCCTATTTGGAACGATTTCAACGATCAAAAATGCTTGAAAAATGCTTATTTTAGCAAAACAGCACGTTTTGAGCTTTAATCAAAGCGTTTTAACGCGTAAACAGCATAAAACGACGAAATTTTTATTATTCGTTTTTATTACTATTGCGTCTATTTGAACGATTTAACGATCTAAAAATGCTTGAAAATGCTTATTTTAGCAAAACAGCACGTTTTGGAGCTTTAATCTGCGTTTTAACGCAAAACAGCATAAAAAACGACGAATTTTTATATTATACGTTTTTATTAATATTGCTTACTGAATGATTTCAACGATCTAAAAATGCTTGAAAATGCCGTTTTAGCAAACAGCACGTTTTGAGTTTTAATCTGCGTTTTATGCAAACAGCATAAAAAACGACGAAATTTTTATTATTCGTTTTTATTAATATTGCGCCCATTTGAACGATTTCAACGATCTAAAATGCTTGAAAAATGCTTATTTTAGCAAAAAGAAAGCGTTTTATTTTAATCTGCGTTTTAACGCGTAAAACAAGCATAAAACGACGAATTTTTTGTATTATTCGTTTTTATTAATATTGCTTCTATTTGAATGATTTCAACGATCTAAAATGCTGAAATGCTTTGGTTTTAGCAAAACAGCACGTTTTGAGCTTTAATCTGCGTTTTAACGCGTAAAACAGCATAAAAACGACGAAATTTTTATTATTCGTTTTTTATTAATATTGCATCTATTTGAACGATTTCAACGATCTAAAATGCTTGAAAATGTTTATTTTAGCAAAACAGCACGTTTTGAGCTTTAATCTGCGTTTTCAACGCGTAAAACCGCATAAAATGACGAAATTTTTATTATTCGTTTTATTATTAATATTGCTTCTATTTGAACGATTTCAACGATCTAAAATGCTTCCGAAAATGCTTATTTTAACAAAACAGCACGTTTTGAGTTTTTAATCTGCGCTTTAACGCGGAAAACAGCATAAAAAACGACGAATTTTATTATTCGTTTTTATTAATATTGCTTCTATTTGAACGATTTCAACGATCTAAAATGCTTGAAAATGCTTATTTTAGCAAAAACAGCACGTTTTGAGCTTTATTCTGCGTTTAACGCGTAAACAGCATAAAAACGACGAAATTTTTATTATTCGTTTTTATTAATATTGCGTCTATTTGAACGATTTCAACGATCTAAAATGCTTGAAAATGCTTATTTTAGCAAAACAGCACGTTTTGAGTTTTATTCTGCGTTTTAACGCGTAAAACAGCATAAAAACGACGAAATTTTTATTATTCGTTTTTATTTTTATTGCGTCTATTTGAACGATTTCAACGTGATCTAAAATGCTTGAAATGCTTATTTTAGCAAAAACAGCACGTTTTGAGTTTTTAATCTGCGTTTTAACGCGTAAACAGCATAAAAACGACGAATTTTTTTATTATTCGCTTTTTATTAATATTGCTTTATTTTGAACGATTTCAATGATTCAAAACGCTTGAAAATGCTTATTTTAGCAAAACAGCATCGTTTTGCGTTTTTAACCCCGCGTTTTACGCGCGTTCACTTTAAATTTTTATTATTCGTTTTTATTAATATTGCTTCTATTTGAATGATTTCAACGATCTAAAATGCTTGAAAAAATGCTTATTTTAGCAAAACAGCACGTTTTGAGCTGTAATCTGCGTTTAAGGCGTAAACAGCATAAAAACGACGAATTTTATTATTCGTTTTTATTAATATTGAGTCTATTTGAACGATTTCAACGATCTAAAATGCTTTGAAAATGCTTTATTTTAGCAAAACAGCACGTTTGAGCTTTAATCAGCGTTTTAACGCGTAAAACAAAAGCATAAAAAACGACGAAATTTTTATTAATTCGTTTTATATTAATATTGCGTCTATTTGAACGATTTCAACGATCTAAAAATGCTTGGAAAATGCTTATTTTAGCAAAACAGCACGTTTTGAGTTTTAATCTGCGTTTCTAACGCAAAACAGCATAAACATGATTTTTATTATTCGTTTTTATTAATATTGCTTCTATTTGAACGATTTCAACGATCTAAAATGCTGGTGTGTTTATTTTAGCAAACAGCACGTTTTGAGCTTTAATCTGCGTTTTAACGCGTAAAACAGCATAAAAACGACGAAATTTTTATTATCTGTTTTTATTAATATTGCATCTATTTGAACGATTTCAACGATTCAAAATTTGAAAATGCTTATTTTAGCAAAAACAGCACGTTTGAGTTTTATTCTGCGTTTAACGCGTAAAACAAGCATAAAACGACGAATTTTTATTATTCGTTTTTTATTAATATTGCGTCTACATTTGAACGATTTCGCTGATCTAAAAATGTTTTGAAAGCTTATTTTAGCAAACAGCACGTTTTGAGCTTTAACTCAGCGTTTTAACGCGTAAAACAGCATAAAAACGACGAAATTTTTATTATTCGTTTTTATTACGTTTCTATTTGAACGATTTCAACGATCTAAAATGCTTGAAAAATGCTTATTTTGAAGTTATTTCAACGATCTAAAAATGTTTTAAAATGCTTATTTTAGAAAAAACAGCACATTTTGAGTTTTTAATCTGCTTTTTAAGGGCGTAAAACAGCAAAAAAAACGACAAAATTTTTTATAATTCTTTTTTTATTTTTATTGCGTCTTTTTTGAACGATTTAAACCGATCTAAAAATGCTTGAAAATGCTTTTTTTAGCAAAACAGCACGTTTTTTTTTTTTATTCGGGGTTTTTTTAACGCGTAAAACAGCTTTAAAAAAACGACAAAATTTTTTATTATTTCGTTTTTTTTTTTTTATTGAGTCTATTTAAAACGATTTAAAACGATCTAAAATGCTTAAAAAATGTTTTATTTTTAGAAAAAACAGCACGTTTTGATTTTTTAATCTGCGTTTTAACGCGCGTAAAACAGCTTTAAAAAAACGACAAATTTTTTAATATTCTTTTTTTATTAAATATTGCTTCTTTTGAACGATTTTAACGATCTAAAATGCTTGAAAATGCTTTTTTTAGCAAAAACAGCACGTTTTGAGTTTTTAACCGCTTTTTGGGACGCAAAAAACCGCAAAAAAAACGACAAAATTTTTTATTATTTTCTTTTTTATTAATTTTTGCCTATTTGAACGATTTCAACGATCTAAAAATGCTTGAAGATCCCTTTTTTTTTAAAAAAAAAAAAACTTTTAAGTTTTTTTTTAACCCGCTTTTTAACGCAAAACAGCAAAAAAACAAATTTTTTTTCGTTTTTATTAAATTGTTTTTTTTGGAACGATTTCAACGATCAAAAAATGCTTGAAAATGTTTTATTTTGAAAAACAGCACTTTTTGAGCTTTAATCTGCTTTTTAACGCGTAAAAAAGCAAAAAAACGACAAATTTTTTTATTATTCTTTTTTATTAATATTGCTTTTTTTTAAAAAGGGATTTCAAGATCTAAAATGCTTGAAAATTTTTTATTTTTAGCAAACAGCACTTTTTGGGTTTTAATCTGCTTTTTAACGCGAAAAAACAGCATAAAAAATAAATTTTTTTATTATTCTTTTTTTATTAATATTGTTTCCCTATTTAAACGTTTTTCCGAAAAATGCTTTTTTTTTTTAGCAAAACAGCACTTTTTGAGCTTTAATCTGCGTTTTAAGGGAAAAACAGCATAAAGACGACAAAATTTTTTTATTATCCGTTTTTATTAAAAATTTGCTTCTTTTTTGAACGATTTCAACGATCAAAAATTGCTTAAAAAATGCTTTTTTAGAAAAAACAGCACGTTTTGAGTTTTAATCTGCGTTTTAACGCGTAAAAAAGAAAAAAACGACAAAATTGTTTATTATTCGTTTTTAAATTAATATTGCGTCTATTTGAAAAATTTTCCAACGATCTAAAATGTTTTTAAAAATGTTATTTTAGCAAAAAACACTTTTTGATTTTTTAATCAGCGTTTTAACGCGAAAAACAGCATAAAAGGGACAAAATTTTTTTATAATTCTTTTTTTAAAAATATTGCTTTCATTTGAAGGGATTTCAACGATCTAAAAATGTTTTGAAAATTTATTTTAGCAAAACAGCACGTTTTTTTAATCTGCGTTTTAACGCGTAAAACAGCAAAAAAAACGACAAATTTTTTTAATTATTTGTTTTTATTAATATTGTTTCTTTTTTGAAGATTTCAAGGGATCTAAAATGCTTGAAAATGCTTATTTTCCCAAAAACAGCACTTTTTTGAGCTTTAATCTGCGTTTTAACGCGAAAAACAGCATAAAACGACGAAATTTTTTTTACCGTTTTTTTTAAATATTGCGTCTATTTTGGAAGGGATTTAAAGGGGATCTAAAATTTTTTTGAAAATGTTTATTTTAGCAAAACAGCACGTTTTGAGCTTTATTCTGCTTTTTTAACGCGAAAAAACAGCAAAAAAAACGACAAAATTTTTTATTATTCTTTTTTTTATTTTTATTGCGTCTATTTGAACGTTTTCCCAACGTTTCAAAAATGTTTAAAAAATGTTTATTTTAAGAAAAACAGCACGTTTTGATTTTTTTAATCTGCGTTTTAACGCGAAAAACAGCATAAAACGACAAATTTTTTTATTATTCGTTTTTATTAATATTGTTTCTATTTGAACGATTTCAAGGGACCTAAAATGCTTGAAAATGTTTATTTTAGAAAAAAACAGCACGTTTTGTTTTTTAAATTCCCCGCGTTTTAACGCAAAAAAAAACAAAAAAACGACGAAATTTTTTATTATTCGTTTTTAAATATTGCGTCTATTTGAACGATTTCAAACGATCAAAAAAATGCTTGAAAATGCTTATTTTAGCAAAACAGCACGTTTTGAGTTTTAATCTGCGTTTTAACGCGAAAAACAGCAAAAAAAACGACAAATTTTTTTTATTATTTGGTTTTTATTAATATTGCTTCTTTTTGGGAACGATTTCAACGTTTTAAAAAATGTTTTGAAAATGCTTTTTTTTAGAAAAAAACCCCTTTTGATTTTTAATCGCGTTTTAACGCGAAAACGCAAAAAAAACGACAAATTTTTTTATTTTTCGTTTTTATTAATATTGCGTCTTTTTGGGAACGATTTCCAACGATCTAAAATGTTTGAAAATGTTTATTTTATAAAAAACAGCACGTTTTGAGCTTTAATCAGCGTTTTAACGCGAAAAAACAGCAAAAAAAACGACGAAATTTTTTTATTATTCGTTTTTTTTAAATATTGCATCTATTTGAACATTTCAACGACTAAAATGTTTTTGAAAATGCTTATTTTTGGCAAAACAGCAATTTTTCAGTTTTAATCTGCTTTTTTTAACGCGAAACAGCATGAAAACGACGAATTTTTATTATTCGTTTTTTTTTAAATATTGCGTCTTTAAACAATTTCAACGATCAAAATGCTTGAAAATGCTTTTTTAAAAAAACAGCACGTTTTGAGCTTTTAATAAAAGCGTTTTAACGCGTAAAACAGCAAAAAAAACGACAAAATTTTTTATTATTCTTTTTTTAAATATTGCCTATTTGAACAAATTTCAACGATCTAAAAATGCTTGAAAATGCTTTTTTTTAAGCAAAAACACGTTTTGAGTTTTTGGCGTTTTAACGCGTAAAAACAGCATAAAAACGACGAAATTTTTATAATTCGTTTTTATTATTGCGTCTATTTGAACGATTTCAACGATCTAAAATGCTTGAAAATGCTTTATTTTAGCAAAACAGCACGTTTTTGAGTTTAATCTGCGTTTTAACGCGTAAAACAGCATAAAACGACGAATTTTTATTATTTGTTTTTAATTATATTGCTTCTATTTGAACGATTTCAACGATTAAAATGCTTGAAAATGCTTATTTTAGCAAAACAGCACGTTTTGAGCTTTAATCTGCGTTTTAACGCGTAAAACAGCATAAAAACGACGAAATTTTATTATTGTTTTTATTAATATTGCGTCTATTTGAACGATTTCAACGATCTAAAATGCTTGAAAATGCTTTATTTTATCAAAACAGCACGTTTTGAGTTTATTCGCGTTTAACGCGTAAAACAAGCATAAAAACGACGAAATTTTATTATTCGTTTTTATTTTATTGCGTCTATTTGAAACGATTTCAACGATCTAAAATGCTTTTGAAAATGCTTATTTTAGCAAAACAGCACGTTTTGAGTTTTAATCTGCGTTTTAACGCGTAAAACAGCATAAAACACGAATTTTTATTATTTGTTTTTATTAATTGCTTCTATTTAACGATTTCAACGATTTAAAATGCTTGAAAATGCTTATTTTAGCAAAACAGCGACGTTTTGAGCTTTAATCTGCGTTTTAACGCGTAAAACAGCATAAAAACGACGAATTTTTATTATTCGTTTTTATTAATATTGCGTCTATTTGAACGATTTCAACGATCTAAAATGCTTGAAAATGCTTATTTTATCAAAACAGCACGTTTTGAGCTTTAATCAGCGTTTTAACGCGTAAAAAGCATAAAAACGACGAAATTTTTATTATTCGTTTTTATTAATATTGCATCTATTTGAACGATTTCAACGATCTAAAATGCTTGAAAATGCTTATTTAAAAAACAGCAAGTTTCGAGTTTTAATCTGCGTTTTAACGCGTAAACAGCATGAAAATGACGAATTTTTATTTTCGTTTTTATTAATATTGCGTCTATTTGAACGATTTCAACGATCTAAAATGCTTGAAAATGCTTATTTTAGCAAAACAGCACGTTTTGAGTTTAATCTGCGTTTTAACGCGTAAAACAGCATAAAACGACAATTTTTTATTATTCGTTTTTATTAATATTGTCTATTTGAACAATTTCAACGATCTAAAATGCTTGAAAATGCTTATTTTAGCAAAACAGCACGTTTTGAGCTTTTAATAGCGTTTTAACGCGTAAACAGCATAAAACGACGAAATTTTTATTATTCGTTTTTATAATATTGCGTCTATTTGAACGATTTCAACGATCTAAAATGCTTGAAAATGCTTATTTTAAGCAAAACGCACGTTTTGAGCTTTTAACCTGCGTTTTAACGCGTAAAACAGCATAAAAACGACGAATTTTTATTATTCGTTTTTATTAATATTGCTCTATTTGAAACGATTTCAACGATCTAAAATGCTTTGAAAATGCTTATTTTAAAAAACAGCACGTTTTGAGCTTTTAATCTGCGTTTTAACGCGTAAACAGCATAAAAAACGACGAAATTTTTATTATTCGTTTTTATTAATATTGCGTCTTTTGAACGATTTCAACGATCTAAAAATGCTTGAAAATGCTTATTTTAGCAAAACAGCACGTTTTGAGCTTTATTCTGCGTTTTAACGCGTAAAACAGCATAAAAACGACGAAATTTTTATTATTCGTTTTATTTTATTGCGTCTATTTGAAGATTTCAAACGATCTAAAATGCTTGAAAATGCTTATTTTAGCAAAACAGCACGTTTTGAGTTTTAATCTGCGTTTTAACGCGTAAAACAGCATAAAACGACAATTTTTATTATTCGTTTTTATTAATATTGCTTCTATTTGAACGATTTCATGATCTAAAATGCTTGAAAATGCTTTATTTAGCAAAACAGCACGTTTTGAGCTTTTAAATTGTTTTAACGCGTGAAACAGCATAAAACGACGAAATCTATTAAACGTTTTTATTATATTGCGTCTTTTGAACGATTTCAACGATCTAAAATGCTTGAAAATGCTTATTTTAGCAAAACAGCACGTTTTGAGTTTTAATCTGCGTTTTAACGCGTAAAACAGCATAAAACGACGAATTTTTTATTATTCGTTTTTATTAATATTGTTTATTTGAACGATTTCAACGATCTAAAAATGCTTGAAAATGCTTATTTTAGCAAAACAGTTAATGTTTTGAGCTTTTAATCTACGTTTTAACGCGTAAAACAGCATAAAAACGACGAATTTTTATTATTCGTTTTTTATCAATATTGCTTCTATTTGAACGATTTCAACGATTTAAAAATGCTTCGAAAATGCCTATTTTAAAGAAAACAGCACGTTTTGAGCTTTTAATCTGCGTTTTAACGCGTAAAACAGCATAAAAAAACGACGAATTTTTATTATTCGTTTTTATTAATATTGCGTCTATTTGAACGATTTCAACGATCTAAAATGCTTGAAAAATGCTTATTTTAGCAAAAACAGTTAATGTTTTGAGCTTTAATCTGCGTTTAACGCGTAAAACAGCATGTCGACGGAATTTTTATTATTCGCTTTTTATTAATATTGCGCTCCATTTGAATGATTTCAACGATCTAAAAATGCTTGAAAATGCTTTTTATTTTGCAGCAAAACAGCACGTTTTGAGCTTTATTCTGCGTTTGCAAAACAGCATAAAAAACGACGAAATTTTTATTATTCGTTTCATTTTGGATTGCGTCTATTTTGGAATGTGATTTCAACGATCTAAAAATGCTTGAAAATGCTGGTTTTAAAGCAAAACAGCACGTTTTGAGTTTTAATCTGCGTTTTAACGCGTAAAACAACAGCATAAAAACGACAAATTTTTTATTATTCGTTTTTATTAATATTGCTTCTATTTGAAACGATTTCAACGATCAAAAAATGCTTGAAAATGCTTATTTTAGCAAAACAGCACGTTTTGAGTTTTAATCAGCGTTTTAACGCGTAAAACAGCACATAAAAACGTGACGAAATCTTTGTATTATTCGTTTTTATTAATATTGCGTCTATTTGAACGATTTCAACGATCTAAAATGCTTGAAAATGCTTTTATTTTAGCAAAACAGCACGTTTTGAGTTTAACGCGTTTTAACGCGCAAAACAGCATAAAACGACGAATTTTTTTATTATAATGTTTTTTATTAATATTGTTTCCTATTTGAATGATTTTCAACGATCTAAATGCTTGAAAAATGCTTTATTTTGTGCTAAAACAGCACGTTTTTGAGCTTAATCTGCGTTTTAACGCGTAAAACAGCATAAAAACGACGAAATTTTTATTATTCGTTTTTTATTAATATTGGTGTCTATTTGAACGATTTCAACGATCTAAAATGCTTGAAAATGCTTATTTTAGCAAAACAGCACGTTTTGAGCTTTAATCTGCGTTTTAACGTAAACAGCATAAAACGACGAATTTTTATTATTCGTTTTTATTAATAATATTGCTTCTATTTGAATGATTTCAACGATCTAAAATGCTTGAAAAATGCTTATTTTAGCAAAACAGCACGTTTTGAGTTTTAATCTGCGTTTAACGCGTAAACAGCATAAAACGACGAAATTTTTATTATTCGTTTTTATTAATATTGCATCTATTTGAACGATTTCCAACGAT
Organism: Dalotia coriaria; assembly: GCF_025399875.1. Taxonomy (NCBI): domain Eukaryota; kingdom Metazoa; phylum Arthropoda; class Insecta; order Coleoptera; family Staphylinidae; genus Dalotia; species Dalotia coriaria. Next base: position 19,239 of record NW_027045930.1, on the reverse strand, counting down.
CTAAAAATGCTTGAAAATGCTTATTTTAGCAAAACAGCATCGTTTTGAGCTTTAATCTGCGTTTTAACGCGTAAAACAGCATAAAAACGACGAAATTTTTATTATTCGTTTTTATTAATATTGTTTCTATTTGAACGATTTCAACGATCTAAAATGCCTGAAAATGCTTTATTTTAACAAAACAGCACGTTTTGAGCGCTTTAATCTGCGCTTTAACGCGGAAAACAGCATAAAACGACGAATTTTTTATTATTCGTTTTATTAATATTGCTTCTATTTGAACGATTTCAACGATCTAAAATGCTTTGAAAATGCTTAATGCAGCAAAACAGCACGTTTTTGAGCTTTATTCTGCGTTTCTTTAACGCGTAAAACAGCATAAAAACGACGAATTTTTTTATTATTCCGTTTTTATTAATATTGCGTCTATTTGAACGATTTCAACGATCTAAAATGCTTGAAAATGCTTATTTTAGCAAAAAACAGCACGTTTTGAGCGAATCAGCGTTTTAACGCGTAAACAGCATAAAACGACGAATTTTTTATTATTCGTTTTTATTAATATTGCTTCTATTTGAACGATTTCAACGATCTGCAAAATGCTTGAAAATGCTTATTTTAGCAAACCAGCACGTTTTTGAGCTTTTATTCTGCGTTTTAACGCGCAAAAACAGCATAAAACGACGAAATTTTATTATTCGTTTTATTAATATTGCGTCTATTTGAACGATTTCAACGATCTAAAATGCTTGAAAAATGCTTATTTTATCAAAACAGCACGTTTTGGCATTAATCTGCCTTTTTAACGCGTAAAAACAGCATAAAATGACGAATTTTTATTATTCGTTTTTTATTAATATTGCTCATTTAATCGATTTCAACGATTCAAAATTTGAAAATGCTTATTTGCTGTAAAAACGTTTTGAGCTTTTAATTCGCGTTTTAACGCGTAAAACAGCATAAAAACGACGAAATTTTTATTATTCGTTTTTATTAATATTGTTTATTTGAACGATTTCAACAATCTAAATGCTTCTGAAAAGCTTATTTTAGCAAAAACAGCACGTTTTGAGCTTTAATCTGCGTTTTAACGTAAAACAGCATAAAAACGACGAATTTTTATTATTCGTTTTTATTAATATTGCTTCTATTTGGAACGATTTCAACACCCAAAATGCTGGAAAATGCCGGTTTTAAAGCAAACAGCACGTTTTGAGCTTTAATCTGCGTTTTAACGCGCGTAAAACAGCACATAAAAACGACGAATTTTTATTATTCGTTTTTATTACTATTGCTTCTATTTGAACGATTTCAACGATCTAAAATGCTTGAAAATGCTTATTTAGCAAAACAGCACGTTTGAGTTTAACCGCGTTTTAACGCGTAAAACAGCATAAAAACGACGAATTTTTATTATTCGTTTTTATTAATATTGCGTCTATTTTGAACGATTTCAACGATCTAAAATGCTTGAAAATGCCATTTTAGCAGAACAGCACGTTTTGAGATTTATTCTGCGTTTTAACGCGTAAAACAGCATAAAAACGACAAATTTTTATTATTCGTTTTTATTTTATTGCGTCTATCGAACGTGATTTCCAACGATCTAAAATGCTTGAAAATGCTTATTTTGTAAAGCAAAAAACAGCACGTTTTGAGCTTTAATCTGCGTTTTAACGCGTAAACAGCATAAAAAACGACGAATTTTTTTATTATTCGTTTTTATTAATATTGCTTCTATTTGAACGATTTCAACGATCTAAAATGCTTGAAAAATGTTTATTTTAGCAAACAGCACGTTTTGAGTTTTAATCTGCGTTTTAACGCGTAAACAGCATAAAAACGACGAAATTTTTTATTATTCGTTTGTTATTACTATTGCGTCTATTTTAACGATTTCAACGATTCAAAAATGCTTGAAAATGTCATTTAAAGCAAAAACAGCACGTTTTGTTTAATCTGCGTTTTAACACGTAAAACAGCATAAAACGACGAATTTTTTTATTATTCGTTTTATTAATATTGCTTCTATTGAACGATTTCAACGATCTAAAATGCTGAAAATGTTTATTTTGTAGCAAAAACAGCACGTTTTGAGTTTTAACTGCGTTTAACGCGTAAAACAGCATAAAAAAACGACGAATTTTTTACGCCCGTTTTTTATTAATATTGCTTCTATTTGAACGATTTCAACAATCTAAAATGCTTTGAAAATGCTTATTTTAGCAAAAACAGCACGTTTTGAGCTTTAATCTGCGTTTTAACGCGTAAAACAGCATAAAAACGACGAATTTTTATTGCCCGTTTTTTATTAATATTGCTTCTATTTGAACGATTTCAACGATCTAAAAATGCTTGAAAATGCTTTTATTTTAGCAAAACAGCACGTTTTGCCTTAATCTGCGTTTTAACGCGCAAAACAGCATAAAAAACGACGAATTTTTTATTATTCGTTTTTTATTAATATTGCGTCTATTTGAACGATTTCAACGATCTAAAATGCTTGAAAATGCTCATTTTAGCAGAACAGCACGTTTTGAGATTTATTCTGCGTTTTAACGCGTGTAAAACAGCATAAAAACGACGAAATTTTATTATTCGTTTTTATTTTTATTGCGTCTATTTGAACGATTTCTCAACGATCTAAAATGCTTGAAAATGCTTATTTTAGCAAAACAGCACGTTTTGAGCTTTAATCTGCGTTTTAACGCGTAAAACAGCATAAAAACGACGAATTTTTATTATTCGTTTTTTATTAATATTGCTTCTATTTGAACGATTTCAACGATCTAAAATGCTTGAAAATGTTTATTTTAGCAAAAACAGCACGTTTTGAGTTTAATCTGCGTTTTAACGCGTAAAACAGCATAAAAACGACGAAATTTTTATTATTCGTTTGTTATTAATATTGCGTCTATTTGAACGTGATTTCAACGATCTAAAATGCTTGTCGCTATTTTAGCAAAACAGCACGTTTTGAGCTTTAATCTGCGTTTTAACACGTAAAACAGCATAAAACGACGAATTTTTATTATTCGTTTTTATTAATATTGCTTCTATTTTGAACGATTTCAACGATCTAAAATGCTTGTGTGCTTTATTTTAGCAAACAGCACGTTTTGAGTTTTTAATCTGCGTTTTAACGCGTAAAACAGCATAAAAACGACGAAATTTTTTATTATCTTTCGTTTATTATTAATATTGCGTCTATTTGAATAATTTCAACGATCTAAAATGCTTGAAAATGCTTTTATTTTAGCAAAACAGAATGTTTTGAGTTTAATCTGCGTTTTAACGCGTAAAACAACAGCATAAAAAAACGACGAAATTTTTATTATTCGTTTTTTATTAATATTGCGTCTATTTGAACGATTTCAAACGATCTAAATTCGCTTGAAATGCTTATTTTAGCAAACAGCACGTTTTGAGCTTATCTCTGCGTTTTAACGCGCGAAAACAGCATAAAACGACGAAATTTTTATTATTCGTTTTATTTTTATTGCTTCTATTTGAACGATTTAAACAATCAAAAATGCTTGAAAATGCTTTTTTTAGCAAAACAGCACTTTTTGAGTTTTTAATCTGCGTTTTAACGCGTAAAAAAACATAAAACGACGAATTTTTTTATTTTTTTTTTATTAATATTGCTTCTTTGGGGCGTTTAACGATCTAAAATGCTTGGAAAATGTTTTTAGAAAACCCCCAGCACTTTGGGGGGCCCAAATCTGGGGGTTTTAACGCGTAAAACAGAAATAAAACGACGAATTTTTATTATTCTTTTTTATTAATTTGCGTCTATTTAAGGTTTTCCCAACGATCTAAAATGCGAAAATGCCTTTTTGGAAAAGAACACCCTTTTTAGAGATTTATTCGCGTTTTTTTTTAAAACCCCCAAAAACGACGAAATTTTTTTTTCTTTTTTTATTTTTTTTGCGTCTTTTTAACGATTTCAACGATCAAAATGCTTAAAAATCTTTTTTTTAGAAAAACAGCACTTTTTGGGGTTTTTAATCTGCTTTTTAAGGGTAAAACAGCATAAAACGCCCAATTTTTTTTTTATTATTCTTTTTTTTTATTAATAGTTTTATTTGAACGTTTCCCGGGATCTAAAATCCCGGAAAATGTTTATTTTAGCAAAACCCCTTTTTGGGGCAATCGGGGTTTTAACCCCTTAAAAAAAAAAACCCGAGGGTTTTATTATTCTTTTTGTTATTAATTTTTGCGTTATTTGAACGTTTTCCCAACGATCTAAAATGCTTGAAAATGCTTTTTTTTAGCAAAACAGCACGTTTGGGGTTTTTAATCTGCTTTTTAACACGTAAAACAGCAAAAAAACGACAAATTTTTTAAATTATTCGTTTTTTTAATTTTGGGCTTTTTGAACGATTTCAACGATCTAAAAGGGCGGAAAACTTTTTTAACAAAAACAGCACTTTGGGGGAGCAATTTGCTTTTTAACGCGTAAAAAAACAAAAAAAACGACGAAATTTTATTATTCTTTTTGGTATTAATATTGCGTCTATTTAAAAATTTTCAACGATCTAAAATGCTTGAAAATGCTTATTTTGAAAACAGCACTTTTTGAGTTTTTAATCTGGGGTTTTTTAACGCGTAAAAAAACCCCAAAAAGGGCGAAATTTTATTTTCCTTTTTTTATTAATTTTTGCGCCCTTTTGAAGGGTTTAAACGATCTAAAATGCTTGAAAATGCTTATTTTAACAAAACAGCCGTTTTGAGTTTTTATTCTGCTTTTTAACGCGAAAAAAACAAAAAAACGAGGGTTTTATTATTCTTTTTTATTTTTATTGCGTCTTTTTGGGAACGTTTCAACGATCTAAAATACATTTTAAAAAAAGCACTTTTTAAAGGGGGGCAATTCTGCGTTTTAACGGTAAAAAACCCCCAAACCGACGAAATTTTTATTTTCGTTTTTTTTTTTATTGCGCCCTTTTAAAATTTTAAAAACCGTCTAAAATGCTTGAAAATGCTTTTTTTGAAAAACAGCACTTTTTGGGGGCCAAATCTGCTTTTTAACGCGTAAAACAGAAAAAAACGACGAATTTTTATTATTCGTTTTTTTTAAAATTTGCTTTATTTGAACGTTTCAACGATCAAAATGCTTGAAAATGCTTATTTTGAAAACAGTACGTTTTGAGCTTTTCCTTTTTAACGCGTAAAACCCCCAAAAACGACAAAATTTTTTTAATTCGTTTTTTAAATATTGCGTCTATTTGAACGGTTTCAACGATCAAAAATGCTTAAAAATGTTTTTTACCCCCAAAACCCCGTTTTGAGTTTTTAATCGTTTTTAACGGGGAAAAACAGCATAAAAAACGCCCTTTTATTATTTTTTTTATTAATATTGCTTCTATTTGAACGTTTCCCGATCAAAAATTTTTTAAAAATCTTATTTTAGCAAAAAAACCCGTTTTGAGCTTTAATCTCCCGTTTTGCGTAAAACAACAAAAACGACGTTTTTATTATTGGTTTTATTATTTTGCTTCTATTTGAACGATTTAAACGCCCAAAAATGCAAAAATGCTTTTTTGGCAAAAAAAGCACGTTTTGGGTTTTAATCCCGTTTTAACGCGTAAAACAGCATAAAACGACAATTTTTTTTATTATTTGTTTTTTTTTTGGCCCAAATTTGAACGTTTTAAACAATCTAAAATGGCAAAAAATGCTTTTTTTACCCAAAACCCCTTTTTCGAGTTTTTTGCTTTTTAAACGCGTAAAACCAAAAAAACGGCGAAATTTTTATTATTCGTTTTTTTTATTTTTTTCGTTTTTTGGGGGAACGTTTCCCGATCTAAAATGTTTTGAAAATGCTTTTTTTTAAACCAAAACACCCCTTTTGGGGCCCAATCTGCTTTTTTAACGCGTAAAACAGCATAAACACAAAAGGGAATTTAATTATTCTTTTTTTATTAATATTGCGCTCTTTTTTGAACGATTTCAACGATCTAAAATGCTTGCAAATCTTTTTTTAGCAAAACAGCAGGGTTTGAGCTTTATTCTGCTTTTTTAACGCAAAAAACAGCATAAAAGACGAAATTATTATTATTCGTTTTTATTTTTTTTGCGCCTTTTGAACGATTTCAACGATCTAAAATGCTTTTTTTTAGCAAAACACCCGTTTGAGTTTTTAATCTGCGTTTTAACGCGTAAAACAGCATAAAACGACAAATTTTTATTATTCTTTTTTTATTAATTTGTTTTATTTAAACGTTTAAACGATCAAAAATTCTTGAAAATCTTATTTTAGCAAAACAGCGTTTGAGCTTTAATCTGCTTTTTTAACGCGTAAAAAAACATAAAACGCAATTTTTTTTATTCTTTTTTTTATTTTTTTTCCTATTTGAACGTTTCACGATCTAAAATGCGAAAATGCATTTTAGCAAAACCCGTTTGAGCTTTAATCGCGTTTTAACGCGTAAAACACATAAAACGCAATTTTTATTTTTTTTATTAATATTGCTTCCAAACGATTTCAACGATCTAAAATGCTTGAAAATGCTTTTTTTGAAAACGCACTTTTCGGCATTCCGTTTAACGCGTAAAACCATAAAAAAAACAAAATTTTATTTTTCGTTTTATTTTTATTGCGTCTTTTTGGGGAACGTTTAACGATCTAAAATGCGAAAATGCATTTTAGCAAAACACCCGTTTTGAGCTTTAATCTGCGTTTTAACGCGTAAAACGCATAAACACGACGAAATTTTTATTATTCGTTTTTATTAATATTGCGTCTATTTGAACGTTTTCCCAACGATCTAAAATGCTTGCAAATGCTTATTTTAGCAAAACAGCCCGTTTTGAGCTTTATTCTGCGTTTTAACGCAAAAAACAGCAAAAACGACGAGGTATTATTATTCTTTTTTTATTTTTATTGCCCCTATTTGAACGATTTCAGCGATCTAAAATGCTTATTTTAGCAAAACAGCCGTTTTGAGCAATTCTGCGTTTTAATGCGTAAAACAGCATAAACACGACAAAATTTTTTATTATTCTTTTTTTATTTTTATTGCGTCTATTTGAACGATTTCAACGATCTAAAATGCTTGAAAAACATTTTAGCAAAACAGCACGTTTTGAGCTTTTAATCTGCGTTTTAACGCGTAAAACAGCATAAAACGACGAATTTTTATTATTCTTTTTTTATTAATATTTCTATTTGAACGATTTCAACGATCTAAAATGCTTGAAAATGCTTATTTTAGCAAAACATACGTTTTGAGCTTTAATCTGCGTTTTAACGCGTAAAACAGCATAAAACGACAAATTTTATTATTCGTTTTTATTAATATTGCGTCTATTTGAACGTTCAACGATCTAAAATGCTTGAAAATGCTTATTTTAGCAAAACAGCACGTTTGAGCTTTAATCTCCCTTTTTAACGCGTAAAACAGCATAAAACGACGAATTTTTATTATTCGTTTTTATTAATATTGCTTCTATTTGAACGATTTCAACGATCTAAAATTCTTGAAAATGCTTATTTTAGCAAAACAGCATGTTTTGGCTTTAATCTCGTTTAACGCGAAAAAACAGCATAAAACGACGAATTTTTTATTATTCGTTTTTATTTATTATTGCTTCTATTTGAACGTTTCAACGATCTAAAATGCTTGAAATTGCTTATTTTATAAAACAGCACGTTTTGGAGCTTTAATCTGCGTTTTAACGCGTAAAACAGCATAAAACGACGAATTTTTATTATTCGTTTTATTAATATTGCTTCTATTTGAACGATTTCAACGATCTAAAATGGCGAAAATGCTTTTTTTTGCAAAACAGCACGTTTTGAGACTTTAATCTGCGTTTTAACGCGAAAAACAGCAAAAAAACGACGAATTTTTATTATTCTTTTTTTATTAATATTGCTTCTATTTGAACATTTCAACGATCAAATGCTTGAAAATGTTTATTTTAGCAAAACAGTACGTTTTGAGCTTTAATCTGCTTTTTAACGCGTAAAACAGCATAAAACGACAAAATTTTATTATTCGTTTTTATTAATATTGCGTCTATTTGAACGATTTCAACGATCTAAAATGCTTGAAAATGCTTATTTTAGCAAAACAGCACGTTTTGAGCTTTAATCTGCGTTTTAACGCGTAAAACAGCAAAAAAACGACGAATTTTTATTATTCGTTTTATTAATTGCTTCTATTTGAACGATTTCCAACGATCTAAAATTCTTGAAAAATGCTTATTTTAGCAAAACAACACGTTTTGAGCTTTAATCTGCGTTTTAACGCGTAAAACAGCAAAAAAACGACAAATTTTTTTATTATTCTTTTTTTATTATTTTGCTTCTATTTGAACGATTTCAACGATCAAAATGCTTGAAAATGCTTATTTTAGCAAAACAGCACGTTTTGAGCTTTAATCTGCGTTTTAACGCGTAAAACGCATAAAACGACGATTTTTTATTATTTGTTTTTATTAATATTGTTTCTATTTGAACGATTTCAGCAATCTAAAATGCTTGAAAATGCTTATTTTAGCAAAACAGCACGTTTCGAGTTTTTATTCTGCGTTTTAACGCGTAAAACAGCTTATAAAACAGAGATTTTATTATTCGTTCTTTATTTTTATTGCGTCTATTTGAACGATTTCAACGATCAAAATGCTTGAAAATGCTTATTTTAGCAAAACAGCACGTTTTGAGCTTTAATCTGCGTTTTAACGCGTAAAACAGCATAAAAACGACGAATTTTTATTATTCGTTTTTATTAATATTACTTCTATTTGAACGATTTAAACGATCTAAAATGCTTGAAAATGCTTATTTTTGCAAAACAGCCGTTTTGAGCTTTAATCTGCGTTTTAACGCGTAAAAACAGCATAAAGACGAATTTTTATTATTCGTTTTTTATTAATATTCTTCTATTTGAACGATTTCAACGATCTAAAATGCTGAAAATGTTTTTTTTTAGCAAAACAGTACGTTTTGAGCTTTAATCTGCGTTTTAACGCGTAAAACAGCATAAAACGACGAAATTTTTATTATTCTTTTTTTATTAATATTGCGTCTATTTGAAGGGTTTCAACGATCTAAAATGCTTGAAAATGCTTATTTTAGCAAAACAGCACTTTTTAAATTTTTAATCTGCGTTTTAACGGAAAACAACATAAACACGACGAAATTTTTTATTATTCGTTTTTTTAAAAATTGCGTCTATTTGGAAACGATTTCAACGATCTAAAATGTTTTAAATCTTATTTTACCCAAAAAAACAGCCGTTTTGAGCTTTATTCTCTTTTTTAACGCGAAAAACAGCATAAAAAAACAAAAATTATTATTATTCGTTTTTTTTTTTATTGCCCCTTTTGGGAAAAATTTTAAACGATCAAAAATGCTTATTTTAGCAAAACAGCACGTTTTGGGGCAATTCTGCGTTTTAACGCGTAAAAAAAGCAAAACACGACAAATTTTTTTTATTATTCGTTTTTTTTTATTGGGGTTTTTATTTGAACGATTTAAACGATCTAAAATGCTTAAAAAATGCTTATTTTAGAAAAAACACCCTTTTTGGGCTTTAATCTGCTTTTTAACGCGAAAAACAGCATAAAACGAGGGAATTTTTTTTATTATTCTTTTTTATTAATATTGCTTCTTTTGAACGATTTCAACGATCTAAAAATGCTTGAAAATGCTTTTTTTTAGCAAAACAGTACTTTTTGGGGCTTTAATCTGCGTTTTCGCGCAAAAACAAAAAACGACAAAATTTTTATTATTCGTTTTTTTTTTAATATTGCGTCTTTTGAACGTTTTAAAGGGGTTAAAGTCGAAAATGCTTTTTTTTTAGCAAAACAGCACGTTTTGGGCCCAAATCCCCCGGTTTTTAACGCGAAAAACAGCAAAAAAACGGGGGGTTTTTTTTTGGTTTTTTTATTAATGGCTTCTTTTGAACGATTTAACGATCTAAAATTCTTAAAAATCTTATTTTAGGCAAAACAGCCGTTTTGGGTTTTTAATCTGCGTTTTAACGCGTAAAACAGCATAAAAACGACGAATTTTTTTTTTATTCTTTTTTTTATTTTGTTTTCTATTTGAACGTTTCCCAACGCCCAAAAAGGGCGAAAATGCTTAAGCAAAACAGCGGTTTTGGGTTTTTAATTTTGCGTTTTAACGCGTAAAAAAACTAAAACGACAAATTTTTTTATTATTCTTTTTTTAATTAATATTGCTTCTAGCGAAGGGTTTCAGCGATCTTGCTTTGAAAATGCTTTTTTTTACCCAAAACAGCACGTTTCGGGGCTTTTTTCCCGCTTTTTAACGCGTAAAACGGCATAAAACAGCGGGGGAATTTTTTATTATTCGTTTTTTTTTTTTTATTGCGTCTATTTGAACATTTAAAGCGATCAAAATGGCGTGCTTTTTTTAGAAAACAGCACTTTTTTGGGAGTTTTTAATCTGCGTTTTAACGCGAAAAAACAGCAAAAAAACGACAATTTTTTTATTATTCTTTTTTTTATTAATATTGCTTCTATTTGAACGATTTAAACGACCCAAAAAATGCTTGAAAATGCTTATTTTAGCAAAACACCCTTTTTTGAGTTTTAATCTCGAAGCGAAAAAACAGCAAAAAAACGACAAATTTGATTATTGTTTTTTTATTAATATTGCACGTCTATTTAAACTTTTCCAACGACCCAAAAATGTTTTGAAAATGCTTTTTTTCCCCCAAAACAGCACGTTTGGGGCCCTTTCCCCGGGTTTTTTAAGGGTAAAACGGCAAAAAACGACAAATTTTTATTATTCTTTTTTTATTTTTTTGCGTCTTTTGAACTTTTCCCAATGACCCAAATGCGAAAATGCTTATTTTAAAAAACAGAAATTTTGAGTTTTTAATCTGCGTTTTAACCCCCAAAAACAGCATAAAAACGAAAAATTTTGTTTATTATTCTTTTTTTTATTTTTTGGCCTTCTATTTAACTTTTCCCAACAATCAAAATCTTGAAAACCCTATTTTAGCAAAACAGCACTTTTTTAACCCCTTCTGTTTTTTTAAGGGAAAAAACAGCATAAAACGAGGGGTTTAATTATTCGTTTTTTTTTTAAATTTTGCGTCTTTTTGAAGGGTTTAAACATCTAAACTCCCGGAAAATGCTTTTTTTTAGCAAAACACCCGTTTTGAGTTTTTAATCTGCTTTTTTAACGCGAAAAAAACGCATAAAAACGACTTTTTAATTATTCGTTTTTTTTTTAAATTTTGCTTCTATTTGAACAATTTAACGCCCAAAATGCTTTGAAAATGCTTATTTTAGCAAAACAGCACTTTTTATTTAATCTGCGTTTTAACGCGTAAAACAGCAAAAAAAAGACAAATTTTTTTATTATTCCTTTTTATTAATATTGGGGTCTGTTGAACGATTTCAACGATTTTTGGGAAAATCCCTTTTTGGAAAAAACAGCACTTTTTGGGCCCAAATCCTTTTTTAACGCGTAAAACGCATAAAACGACTTTTTAATTATTCGTTTTTTTTTAATATTGCGTCTATTTGAACGATTTCAACGATCTAAAATGCGAAAATCTTTTTTTTCGCAAAACGGCACGTTTTGGGGCTTTTTTTCCCCGCGTTTTAACGCGTAAAACAACATAAAACGGGGGGAATTTTTAATTCTTTTTTTATTAATATTCCCGTCTTTTGAACGATTTCAACGATCAAAAAATCCCTTGAAATTGCTTTTTTAAACAAAACACCCGTTTTGAGTTTTTAATATGCTTTTTAACGCGTAAAAAACATAAAATGACGAATTTTTATTATTCGTTTTTTTAATATTGCGTCTATTTGAACAATTTTCAACGATCTAAAATGCTTGAAAATGCTTATTTTAGCAAAACACGGCACGTTTTTGAGCTTTGTCTGCGTTTTTAACGCGTAAAACAGCATAAAACGACGAATTTTTTTTTTATTATTCGTTTTTATTAATATTAGCTCTATTTGAACGATTTCAGCTTGATCTAAAATGCTTGAGAAAATGCTTATTTTAGCAAAAACAGCACGTTTTGAGCTTTTAATCTGCGTTTTTTAACGCTTAAAACAGCATAAAACGACGAAATTTTGGCCGGCCGTTTTTATTAATATTGCGTCTATTTTGAACGATTTCAACGATCTAAAATGCTTGAAAATGCTTATTTTTAGCAAAACAGCACGTTTTGGCGAACTTTAATCTGCGTTTTAACGCGTAAAACAGCATAAAATGGACGGGTACACGGTATTCGTTTTATTAATATTGCTTCTATTTAAACGATTTCAACGATCTAAAATGCTTGAAAATGCTTATTTTAGCAAAACAGCACACGTTTTTGAGCTTTTAATCTGCGTTTTTAACGTGTAAAACCAGCATACAAACGACGAATTTTTATTCGTTTTTTATTAATATTGCTTCTATTTGAACGATTTCCAGCGATCTAAAATGCTTGAAAATGCTTATTTTAGCAAAACAGCGTTTTGAAGGCTTTAATCTGCGTTTTAACGCGTAAAACAACATAAAACGACGAATTTTTTTTATTATTCGTTTTTTATTAATATTGCTTCTATTTAGACGATTTCAACGATCTAAAATGCTTGAAAATGCTCACTTTAGCAAAACAGCACACGTTTTGAGCTTTTGATCTGCGTTTTAACGCGTAAAACAGCATAAAAACGACGAATTTACTATTATTCGCGTTTTTTTATTAATAGTAGCTTCTATTTGAACGATTTCAACGATCACAATGCTTGAAAATGCTTATTTTAGCAAAACAGCACGATTTTGAGCTTTTTAATCAAAAGCGTTTTAACGCGTAAGAACGAAAGCATACAAACGACGAAATTTTTATTATTCGTTTTTATTAATATTGCGTCTATTTGAACAATTTCAGCGATCACAAAATGCTTGAAAATGCTTATTTTAGCAAAACAGCACGTTTTGAGCTTTTAATCACGTTTTTAACGCGTAAAACAGCATAAAAACGACAGGGTTTTTATTATTCGTTTTTTATTAATATTGCTTCCTATTTGAACGGTTTCAACGATCTAAAGATAGCTGAAAATGCTTGTTTGCGGCGAAACAGCGCGTTTTGAGCTTTTAATCTGCGTTTTACAACGCGTAAAACAGCATAAAACGACGAAATTTTATTATTCGTTTTTTATTAATATTGCGTCTATTTAGGGCGTTTTCCAATCTGAAGTGGCGAAAATCACTTATTTTAGCAAAACAGGCGCGTTTTGAGCTTTAATCACCGCACGTTTTAACGCGTAAAACAACTAAAACGACAAGATTTTTTATTAATAGTTTTTATTAATATTGCGCGTCTATTTAAGACGATTTCAACGATCTAAAATGCTTGAAAATACTTATTTTAGCAAAACAGCACGTTTTGGTAATCTGCGTTTTAACGCGTAAAACAGCATAAAATTGACGAATTTTTTGTATTCGTTTTTATTAGCTGTGCTTCTATTTAAACGATTTCAACGATCTAAAATGCTTGAAAATGCTTATTTTAGCAAAACAGCACGTTTTAAATTTTTAATCTGTTTTTTAAAATGCGTAAAACAGCAAAAAAAACGACGAATTTTTATTATTCGTTATTTATTAAATATTGCTTCTTTTTTTGAACGATTTCAACGATTTTAAAAAATGTTTAAAAAATGCTTTTTTTTTAAAAGAAAAAACAGCACGTTTTGATTTTTAATCTGGGGTTTTAACGCGAAAAAACAGAAATAAAAACGACGAATTTTTTATTATTATTTTTTATTAATATTGCGTCTTTTTTGAACGATTTCAAGGGATCTATAATGTTTGAAAATGCTTTTTTTTGGTAAAACAGCACGTTTTGAGCTTTAATCTGCGTTTTAACGCAAAATAGCATAAAAACGACAAATTTTTTTATTATTCGTTTTTTATTAATATTGTTTCTATTTGAACGATTTCAAGGGATCAAAAAATGTTTGAAAATGCTTTTTTTAAAAGCAAAACAGCACGTTTTGAGCTTTTAATCTGCGTTTTAACGCGTAAAACAGCAAAAAAACGACAAATTTTTTTTATTTTTTCTTTTTTATTAATATTGCGTCTATTTGAACGGTTTTCCCAAACCCCCCAAAAATGCTTAAAAAATGTTTTATTTTAGCAAAACAGAACGTTTTGAGTTTTAATCTGCGTTTTAACGCGAAAAAGTTAAAAAACGAAATTTTTTTATTATTCTTTTTTATTAATATTGCTTCTTTTTGGGAACGATTTCAACGATCAAAAAAATGCTTGAAAATGCTTTTTTAAAAAGAAAACACGCCCCTTTTTTGAGTTTTAATCTGCGTTTTAACGCGTAAAACAGCAAAAAACGACGAATTTTTATTATTCGTTTTTATTAATATTGCTTCTTTTTTAAACCATTTCAAGGGATCTTGTTTAAAAAATGCTTTTTTTAGAAAAAACAGCCCCTTTTTGGGTTTTAATCTGTGTTTTAACGGGGAAAAAACAGCAAAAAAAAACGACAAAATTTTTTTTATTATTCGTTTTTATTAATTTTTGGTCTATTTGAACGATTTCAACGATCTAAAATGTTTGGCTTTTTTTAGAAAAAACAGCACGTTTTGAGTTTTATTCTGCTTTTTCCCCGGTAAAACAGCAAAAAAACAACAAAATTTTAAAATTATTCGTTTTTATTTTTATTGCTTTCTATTTGAACGTTTTCCCCAACGATTTAAAATTGTGAAAAGCTTTTTTTAAAAGCAAAACAGCACGTTTTGAGTTTTAATCTGCTTTTTTAACGCGTAAAAACAAAAACGACCAATTTTTTATTTTTTTTCGTTTTATTAATATTGTTTTATTTGAACGATTTCAACGGTTTCTAAAATGCTTAAAAAATGTTATTTTTGTGCTAAAACAGCACGTTTTGAGCTTTAATCTGCGTTTTAACGCGAAAAAACAGAAAAAAAAACGGACAAATTTTTTTATTATTCGTTTTTATTAATATTGCTTCTATTTGAACGATTTCAACGATCTAAATGCTTGAAAATGCTTTTTTAAGCAAAAAAGCACGTTTTAGTTTATCTGCGTTTTAACGCGTAAACATTAAAATCTAAATTTTATTATTCGTTTTTAAAATTGCGTCTTGTTAACGCTTTCAAATCAAACATTAAAATGCTTATTTTAGTTAAAGCATTTTTATTAATTGCGTTTTAAGAAACGATTAAACGACAAATTTTTAAATTATTCGTTTTTATTAAATAGCTCATTTGACGTTTCAAATCTAATGCTTGAACGCTAATTTAGCATAAAACAGCATCGTTTTTGAGTTTTAATTAGCGTTTTACCCTTTAACAGCATTAAACGACAAATTTTAATGTTTTTATTAAATTGCTTCTTTTAGATTTCAACGTGCGAAATGCTTTAAAAGCTTAAAAACAAAAATATTTTTAGTTTTTATTAATATTGTTTTTAACGATAAACGATTAAAACTGAAAATTTTTTATTTTTATAAATGCACGTTTTGAGCTTTAATCTGCTTTAACGAAAAACATAAAACGTTATTTTATTAATACGTTTTGAGTTTATCTGCGTATTTACGAAACATAAACGACGAAATTTTAATCTTTTTATCGTTTGAGTTATTTAAACGATTTAACGTTAAAAGCTTAAAATGCTATTTTATATCAGTTTCTTATTAAGCGCGTTTTGAAATTCAAAAGAACTGCATTTTAATCTTCGTTTTATCAGTATACGTTTATTTAATCTACGTTTTAATCGTTAAAATTAAAAAACAATTTTTATGTTTTATCTAGTACGTTAAACTATTTCAAAACAGAATTTTTATATGCTGTTTTCAAAACGCTTATTTGATTTATTCTCGTTTAAATGCTTAAAATTTAAAGCAAAACGCATTTTGCGTTTTAATCGCGTTTTAAGCTAAACAGCATAAACGATAATTTTTATATTCGTTTATTTTAAAAACGCGCTTTTGACTTTTCACGTATTAATGCCGTGAAACGATAATTCGGCAAATATTTTTATATTAATTTGCTTTTAACGTTTAAACATCAAAACTGCATTTGATAATTCGTTTTTATAAAATGCTTTTATTTGAACTTTCATTCTAAAGCGTGAAAATGCTTATTTTAGAAAAGAATTTGCTTTAATCTGCGTTTTAACGCTAAAAGCATAAAAACGAATTTTATATTCGTTTTAATATTGTTCTATTTAACGATTTCAACGATTGTTTAAAATGCTATTTGAAAATCCGTTTACGATCTTAATTCTATGCTTTAACTGCAAAAAGCATTTAAAAACGAATTTTTTTATTAACGTTTTTATTAATATTGCGTTATTTGAACGATTTCAATCTAAATGCTTGAAAATGTTATTTTAGCAAAACAGACGTTTTGAGCTTTAATCTGCGTTTTAACGGAAACAGTATTAAACGACGATTTTTATTATTCGTTTTTAAATATTGCTCTATTTGAACGATTTCAACGATTAAATGCTTAAACGTTATTTTAAGCAAAACAGCTAGTTTGATTTTAATCTGCGTTTTAACGCTAAACAGCATAAAACGACGAAATTTTTATTATTCGTTTTATTAATATTGCTTCTATATTAACGATTTCAACGATCTAAAATGCTTAAAATGCTTATTTTAGCTAAAACAGCACGTTTGAGTTTTAATCTGCGTTTTAACGCGTAAAACAGCATAAAAACGACGAATTTTTTATTATTCGTTTTTCATTATTGCGTCTATTTGAACGATTTCAACGATCTAAAATGCTTGAAAATGCTTATTTTAGCAAAACAGCACGTTTTGGCTTTTAATCTGCGTTTTAACGCGTAAAACAGCATAAAAACGACGAAATTTTTATTATTCGTTTTTATTAATATTGCTCTATTTGAACGATTTCAACGATCTAAATTTGAAAATGCTTATTTTAGCAAAACAGCACGTTTTGAGCTTTAATCTGCGTTTTAACGCGTAAAACAGCAAAAAACGACGAATTTTTTATTATTCGTTTTTATATATTGCTCTATTTGAACGATTTCAACGATCTAAAATGCTTGAAAATGCTTATTTTAGCAAAACAGCACGTTTTGAGCTTTAATCTGCGTTTAACGCTAAAACAGCATAAAAACGACGAAATTTTATTATTCGTTTTATTAATATTGCGTCTATTTGAACGATTTCAACGATCTAAAATGCTTGAAAATGCTTATTTTAGCAAAACAGCACGTTTTGAGCTTTATCTCGTTTTAACGCGTAAAACAGCATAAAAAACGACGAAATTTTTATTATTCGTTTTTATTAATATTGCGTCTATTTGAACGATTTCAACGATCTAAAATGCTTGAAAATGCTTATTTTAGCAAAACAGCACGTTTTGAGCTTTAATCTGCGTTTAACGCCGTAAAACAGCATAAAAACGACGAATTTTTATTATTCGTTTTTACATTATTGTTCTATTTGAACGATTTAACGATCTAAATCTTGAAAATGCTTTTTAGCAAAACAGCACGTTTTGAGCGTTTAATCTGCGTTTTAACGCGTAAATACAATAAAACGAGAATTTTTTATATTCGTTTTTATTAATATTGCTTCTATTTGAACGACTTTCAACGTTCTAAAATGCTTGAAATGCTTATTTTAGCAAAACAGCAACGTTTTGAGTTTAATCTGCGTTTTAACGCGTAAAACAGCATATAAAAACGACGAAATTTTTACTATTCGTTTTACAAAACTTCTATTTGACGATTTCAAATCTTAAAATGCTTGAAAATGCTAATTTTAGCAAAAGCAGTTTTGAGTTAAATCGCTTTAACGCTAAACAGTCAAAAAACGTGAAAATTTTTATTCGTTTTATTAATTTTTTCTATTTGAACGATTTCAACGATCTAAAAATGCTTAAAATGCTTATTTTATTAACCTTTTGCTTTATCCGTTTTAACGCGTAAAACAAACTAAAAGCGAATTTTTATTATTCGTCTTTTTATTAATATGCGTATTTAACATTTCAACATAAAAATGCTTGAAAATGTTTTTTAAGCAAAACAGCTCATTTACGCTTTAACTGCGAAAGTAAAAATTTAAAACAGATTTTTATATTCGTTTTATTTAAGCTATTTGAAGATTAATGTCAAATGCTTTAAAATTTTAACAACGATTTTAGCTTTTACGCTTTAAGGAAACAGCTATAACCATTTTTTATATTCGTTTTTTTAAAATTGTCATTAACGATTTAAGCTTTTATGCTTAAATGCTATTTAAAAACGATTTTAGCTTAATTGCTTTAAGGAAACTTATTAAAATACGAAATTTTATTGTTTTAAAATTGCTCTTTTGAACGTTTAACGTTTAAAAAATGCTAAAATGATTTGAAAAAGGGTTTTTTAGTTTCTGCGTTTAACGCTAAAGCTAAAAAGAAAATTTTACTTATTCGTTTTAATGGGTTATTTAAAAAAATTAACGATAAAATGTTACTTATTCATTCACATTTTGGTTTAATTCGTTTTAACGCTTTAAAAGCTAAAACGCTAATTTTTAATCAGTTTTTTTAATTTGCGTTTTAACGCTTAAACACAAAAATTTTAAAATTTTCGTTTTATAAATCGCTTATTTGAACATTTCAACGATTAAAACTTGAAAATGTTATTTAAAAACAGCAGATTTTTTATCTCTTTTTAAAATGCTCTATAGAGAAATTTTTAATTAAATTTTAAATTGCTTTTTTAAAATAGACTAATTGCGTTTTTAACGTAAAAAGCAAAAACGACGATTTTTATTTTTATACATTCACTTTTGAATTTTTAACGACCAAGCTAAACGTTCAACATTAAAATTTTGAAATGTTTTTTTAACGCTAAACAGCACAAAGAAATTTTTTTAACGTAAAAACTTATTTTATTTGTTTTTTTAAAAATTTAAAATTAAATGTTATTACATAAATTTGATTTTAATTTGTTTTAACGTAAAACAGCTAAATGAAAAATTTTTGTTTTTATTATATTAACCGATTAACGATTTCAACATCAAATTTAAAATGCTTATTTTGAAACAGCACGTTTTGAGTTTAATTTTTAAAAATAAAATTTTAAAAAATTTTATTTTTTAAATTCCTATTTTAATTTTTTTTAAATTTAACCATTTTTTAAAGATTCAATTTTTTTTAAAGCTTATTTAAAAAAAAAGAGGGATTTTTTTTTCGTTTTTTTAATATAAAAATTAAATTTTATATTTTTTTAAATTTTTTTAAATTCAACAT
>NW_027045929.1:0-40881 GCF_025399875.1 Dalotia coriaria | reverse complement strand
TCAAAGCTTTCGATTAAAATGTCTTTATGCTGTTTTACGCGTTAAAGCAGATTAAAGCTCAAAACGTGCTGTTTTGCTAAAAATAGAGCATATTAATAAAAACGAATAATAAAATTGTCGTTTTATGCTGTTTTACGCGTTAAACGCGATTAAGCTCAAACGTGCTGTTTTGCTAAAATAAGCATTTTCAAGAAGACGTTGAAATCGTTCAAAAGACGCAATATTAATAAAAACGAATAATAAAAATCGTCATTTTTATGCTGTTTTACGCGTTAAAACGCAGATTAAAGCTCAAAACGTGCTGTTTTGCTAAAATAAGCATTTTCAAGCATTTTAGATCGTTGAAATCGTTCAAATGGACGCAATATTAATAAAAACGAATAATAAAAATTTTGTCGTTTTATGCTGTTTACGCTTTTAAACGCTGATTAAAGCTCAAACGTGCTGTTTTGCTAAAATTAGCATTTTCAAGCATTTTAGATCGTTGAAATCGTTCAAATAGAGCAATATTAATAAAAACGAATAATAAAAAATTTGTCGTTTTATGCTGTTTTACGCGTTAAAACGCAGATTAAAGCTCAAAACGTGCTGTTTTGCTAAAATAAGCATTTTCAAGATTTTAGATGTTGAAATCGTTCAAATAGAGAATATTAATAAAAAACGAATAATAAAAATTCGTCGTTTTATGCTGTTTTACGCGTTAAAACGCAGATTAAAGCTCAAAACGTGCTGTTTTGCTAAAATAAGCATTTTCAAGCATTTTAGATCGTTGAAATCGTTCAAATAGACGCAATATTAATAAAAACGAATAATAAAAATTCGTCGTTTTATGTGTTTTCGCGTTAAAACGCAGATTAAAGCTCAAAACGTGCTGTTTTGCATAAAATAAGCATTTTCAAGAATTTTAGATTGTTGAAATCGTTCAAATAGAAGCAATATTAATAAAAAACGAATAATAAAATTCTGTCGTTTTATGCTGTTTTACGCGTTAAAACGCAGATTAAAGCTCAAAACGTGCTGTTTTGCTAAAATAACATTTTCAAGCATTTTAGATCGTTGAAATCGTTCAAATAGAGCAATATTAATAAAAACAAAATAAAAAATTTCGTCTTTTTTATGGTTTTTTTACGCGTTAAAACGCAGATTAAAGCTCAAACTTGCGTTTTGCAAAATAAGCATTTTCAAGCATTTTAGATCGTTGAAATCGTTCAAATAGAAGCAATATTAATAAAAACGAATAATAAAATTCGTCGTTTTATGTGTTTTACGCGTTAAAACGCAGATTAAAAGCTCAAAAACTGCTGTTTTGCTAAATAAGCTTTTTCAAGCATTTTAGATCGTTGAAATCGTTTAAATAGAAGCAATATTAATAAAACAATAATAAAAATTGTCTTTTATGCTGTTTTACGCGTTAAAACGCAGATTAAAGCTCAAAACGTCTGTTTTGTTAAAAAGCATTTTCAAGCATTTAGATCGTTGAAATCGTTCAATGACGCATTTTAAATAAAAAACGAATAAATAAATTCGCGTTTTATGCTGTTTTACGCGTTAAAACGCAAAATAAACCCTTAAAACGTGTGTTTTGCTAAAATAAGATTTCAACATTTTAGATCGTTAAAATTCGTTTAAATAGGCAATATTAAAAAAAACGAATAATAAAAATTGTCGTTTTATGCTGTTTTTACGCGTTAAACGCATTAAAGCTCAAAACGTGCTGTTTAGCAAAAATTTACATTTTCGCATTTTAGATCGTTGAACGTTCAAATGGAGAATTAAAAAAAACGAAAATAAAAATTTCGTCGATGTTGTTTACGCGTTAAAAGCGATTAAAGCCAAAACGTGATGTTTGTAAAATAAGCATTTTCAAGCATTTTAGATCGTTGAAATCGTTTAAATAGACGCATATTAATAAAAACGAATAATAAAAAATTCGTCGTTTTATGCTGTTTTACCGTTAAACGCAGATTAAAACTCAAACGTGCTTTTTTTAAAATAAGCATTTTCAAAGCATTTTAGATCGTTGAAATCTTTCAAATGAGCAAATATAATAAAAACGAATAATAAAAATTTCGTCGTTTTTATGCTGTTTTAGCTTTAAAAACGCAGAAAAAAAGCTCAAAACGTGCTGTTTTGCTAAAATAAGCATTTTCAAACATTTTAGATCGTTGAAATCGTTCAAATAGAGCAATATTAATAAAAACGAATATAAAAATTCGTCGTTTTATGCTGTTTTACGCGTTAAAACGCAGATTAAAGCTCAAACGTGCTGTTTTGCTAAAATAAGCATTTTCAAGCATTTTAGATCGTTGAAATCGTTTAAATAGAAGCAATATTAATAAAAACGAATAATGTAAATTCGTCATTTTATGCTGTTTTACGCGTTAAACGCAGATTAAAGCTCAAAACGTGCTGTTTTGCTAAAATAAGCATTTTCAAGCATTTTAGATCGTTGAAATCGTTCAAATAGACGCAATATTAATAAAAAACGAATAATAAAATTTCTGTCGTTTTATGTTGTTTACGCGTTAAAACGCAGAATAAAGCTCAAACGTGCTGTTTTGCTAAAATAAGCATTTTCAAGCATTTTAGATCGATGAAATCGTTCAAATAGACGCAATATTAATAAAAACGAATAATAAAAATTCGTCGTTTTATGCTGTTTTACGCGTTAAAACGCAGAATAAAGCTCAAAACGTGCTGTTTTGCTAAAATAAGCATTTTCAAGCATTTTAGATCGTTGGAAATCGTTCAAATAGAAGTATATTATAAAAACGAATAATAAAAATTCGTCGTTTTATGTGTTTTACGCGTTAAAACGCAGATTAAAGCTCAAACGTGCTGTTTTGCTAAAATAAGCATTTTCAAGCATTTTAGATCGTTGAAATCGTTCAAATAGACGCAATATTAATAAAAACGAATAGTAAAAATTGTCGTTTTATGCTGTTTTACGCGTTAAAACGCAGATTAAAAGCTCAAAACGTGCTGTTTTGCTAAAATAAGCATTTTCAAGCATTTTAGATCGTTGAAATCGTTCAAATAGAAGCAATATTAATAAAAACGAATAATAAAATTCGTCGTTTTTATGTTGTTTTACGCGTTAAAACGCAGATTAAAGCTCAAACGTGCTGTTTTGCTAAAATAAGCATTTTCAAGCATTTTAGATCGTTGAAATCCAAATGAAGCAATATGAATAAAAACGAATAAAAAAAAATTTTCGTCGTTTTTATGTTTTTTTAAAACCAGTTTAAAAACTAAAAACGTGCTGTTTTGCTAAAATAAGCATTTTCAAGCATTTTAGATTGTTGAAACTTTAAATAGAAGCAAAATTAAAAAAACGAATAATAAAAATTAGTCTTTTTTATGCTTTTTTTCCCTGTTGGCAGATTAAAGCTCAAAAGGGCTGTTTTTAAAATAACATTTTCAACATTTTAGATCGTTGAAATCGTTCAAATAGAAGCAATATTAAAAAAAAACGAATAAAAAAAAAACCCCCTGTCGTTTTATGCGTTTTACGCGTTAAAAGCAGGTTAAAGTTTTTAAACGTGCTGTTTTCAAAAATAAGCATTTTCAAGCATTTTAGATCGTCGAAACCGTTCAAATAGACGCAATATTAAAAAAAACGAATAAAAAAAATTTCGTAGCTTTATGCTTTTTTACGGGGTTAAAACGAGATTAAAGCTCAAATCGTGCTGTTTTGCAAAAAATAAGCTTTTTCAAGCATTTTAGATCGTTGAAATCGTTCAAATAGACGCAATATTAAAAAAAAAACGAATAAAAAAAAAATTCGTCGTTTTATGTTGTTTTACGCGTTAAAACGCAGATTAAAGCTCAAAACGTGCTGTTTTGCTAAAATAAGCATTTTCAAGCATTTTAGATCGTTGAAATCGTTCCAAATAGAAGCAATATTAAAAAAAAACGAATAATAAAGAATCTGTCGTTTTATGCTGTTTTAGGGTTAAAAACGCAGAAAAGCCTAAAAAACGTGCTGTTTTGCAAAAATAAGTTTTTTCAAGCATTTTAGATCTTTGGGAAATCGTTCAAATAGACGAATATTAATAAAAACGAATAAAAAAAATTTTCTGTTTTATGTTGTTTTACGCGTTAAAACGTTGATTAAAGCTAAAAAACGTGATTTTTGTTAAAAATAAGCATTTTCCCCATTTTAGATCGTTAAAACCGTTCAAAAGACGCAATATTAAAAAAAAACGAATAAAAAAAAATTCCCTGTCTTTTTTAGTTGTTTTGCTGTTAAAACGCAGAATAAAGATCAAAACGTGCTGTTTTGCTAAAATAAGCATTTTAAAATTTTAGATCGTTGAAATCGTTTAAAAAGGGAAGCAATATTAAAAAAAAAACGAATAAAAAAAAAATTTGTCGTTTTATGTTGTCTTACGCGTTGCAGATTAAAGCTAAAAACTTTGGTTTTGCTAAAATAAGATTTTCAAGAAGATCGTTGAAACGTTTAAATAAAAGAAAATTTTAATAAAAACGAAAAAAAAAAATGTCGTCGTTTTATGCTTTTTTACCCCAAAAACGCAGATTAAAGCTCAAAACGTGCTGTTTTGCTAAAATAAACCTTTCAAGCATTTTAGATCGTTGAAATCACAAATAGACGCAATATTAATAAAAACGAATAATAAAATTTCGTCGTTTTGTAGCGTTTTGCCGCGTTAAACGCTGATTAAACTCAAAACGTGTGCTGTTTTGCTAAATTGCGTTCAAGCATTTTTAGATCGTTGAAATCATTTCGATAGACGCAATATTAATAAAAAACGAATAATAAAACATTTGTCGTTTTATGCTGTTTTGCGTTAAAACGCGCAGATTAAAACTCAAAACGTGCTGTTTTGCAGCGCAAAATAACATTTTCAAGCATTTTAGATCGTTGAAATCGTTCAAATAGAAACTAATATTAATAAAACGAATATTAATAAAAAATTTCGTCGTTTTATGCTTTTGACACGCGTTAAAGCGCAGGTTAACTCTAAACGTGCTGTTTTGCTAAAATAAGCATTTTCAAGCATTTAGATCGTCAGAAATCGTTTCAAATAGACGCAATATTAATAAAAACGAATAATAACAAAAATTCGTAGTTTTTATGCTGTTTTTTTACGCGTTAAAACGCGCAGATTAAATAAATCGATGCTGTTTTAAATAGAAAATTTTCAAGCATTTAGATCGTTGAAATCGTTTCAAATAGACGCAATATTAATAAAAATAATAAAAATTCGTCGTTTTTATGCTGTTTTACGCGTTAAAACGCAGATTAAACTCAAAACGTGCTGTTTTGCTTCGTAAGCATTTTCAGCATTTTTGGATCACGAAATCGTTCAAATAGACGCAATATTAATAAAAACGAATAATAAAAATTTTTGTCGTTTTTTTGTATGCTGTTTTACGCGTTAAAACGCTGATTAAAATACGTGCTGTTTTACGCTTTAAAATTAGCATTTTCGAAGCATTTTAGATCGTTGAAATCACGTTCAAATAGACGCAATATAAATAAAAAACGAATAATAAAAATTTATTGCTCGTTTTATGCTGTTTTACGCGTTAAAACGCAGATTAAAACTCAAAACGTGCTGTTTTGCTAAAATACCAAAACATTTTCAAGCATTTTAGATCGTTGAAATCGTTTCAAATAGAAGCAATATTATTAATAAAACGAATAATAAAAAATTCGTCGTTTTTTTTTGTATATGCTGTTTATGCGTTAAAACGCAGATTAAAAGCTCAAAACGTGCTGTTTTGCTTAAAATATAAGCATTTTTCAAACATTTAGATCGTTGAAGCGTTCAAATAGACGCAATATTAATAAAAACGTTATAAAAATTTCGTCGTTTTATGCTGTTTACGCGTTAAAACGCAGAATAAAACTCAAAAACGTGCTGTTTTGCTAAAATAAGCATTTTCAAGCATTTTTAGATCGTTGAAATCGTTCAAATAAAGCAATAATAAAAAACGAATAATAATAAAATTCGTCGTTTTTGTGCTGTTTGCGTTAAACGCAGATTAAAACTCAAAACGTGCTGTTTTAGCTTTAAAATAATAAGCGCATTTTTCAGAAAGCATTTTTTGGATCGTTGAAATCGTTCAAATAGACGCAATATTAATAAAAACAGATATTAAAAAATTTTGTCGTTTTATACTTGTTTTACGCGTTAAAACGCTGATTAAAACTCAAAACGTGCTGTTTTGCGTTAACATTTTCAAGCATTTTAGATCGTTTGAAATCACGTTCAAATAGACAATATAAATAAAAAACGAATAATAAATTTGTCGTTTTGTATGCTGTTTCGCGTTGAAAGCAGATTAAAACTCAAAACGATGCTGTTTTGCTAAAATAAGCATTTTCAAGCATTTTAGATCGTTGAAATCGTTCAAATAGAAACAATATTAATAAAACGAATAATAAAAAATTGCGTCGTTTTTTATGCTGTTATGCGTTAAAACGCAGATTAAAGCTCAAACGTGCTGTTTTGCTAAAATAAGCATTTTCAAGCATTTTAGATCGTTAATCGTTCAAATATATACGCAATATTAATAAAAAAACGAATAATAAAAAATTCGTCGTTTTTATGCTGTTTACGCGTTAAAACGCGCAGATTAAAGCTCAAAACATTACTGTTTTGCTTTCACAAATAAACATTTTCCAGCTTTTAGATCGTTGAAATCGTTCAAATAGAAACAATATTAATAAAAACGAATAATAAAAAATTCGTCGTTTTTATGCTGTTTTATGATTAAAACACAGATTAAAACTCAAAACGTGCTGTTTTGCTAAAATAAACATTTTCAAGCATTTTTCGTCATTGCGGAAATCGTTCAAATATATAAACAATATTAATAAAAACGAATATTAATAAAATTTCGTCGTTTTATGCTGTTTTGCAACGTTAAAACGCTTGATTAAAGCTCAAAACGTGTTTTGCAGCACAAAATAAACATTTTCAAGCATTTTATATACGTTGAAATCACGTTCCAAAATAGACGCAATATTAATAAAAAACGAATAATAAAACGTCGTTTTATGCTGGCTGAAGCGTTAAAACGCAGATTAAAACTCAAACGTGCTGTTTTGCTAAAATAAACATTTTCAAGCATTTAGATCGTTGAAATCCCTCCTCACGTTCAAATAGACGCAATATTAATAAAAAACGAATAATAATAAAAATTTCGTCGTTTTATGCTGTTTACGCGTTAAAACGCGAATAAAACAAAACGTGCTGTTTTGCTAAAATAAATTTTCAGAAGCATTTTAGATCGTTGAAATCGTTCGATAGAAGCAATGTGTAAAACGGGTAATAAAATTCGTCGTTTTTATGCTGTTATTTTACTGCGTTAACTGCAGATTAAAGCTCAAAACGTGCTGTTTTGCTAAAATAAACATTTTCAAAGCATTTTAGATCGTTGAAATCGTTTAAATAGGTACGCAATATTAATAAAAACGAATATAAATTTCGTCGTTTTTTATGCTGTTTTACGCCGTTAAAACGGATTAAAAGCTCAAAACGTGATGTTTTTGCTAAAATAAAAGCATTTTCCAGCATTTTTAGATCGTTGAAATCGTTCAAATAGACGCAATGGCAAAAACGAATAATAAAAAATTCGTCGTTTTGTATGCTGTTTACGCGTTAAAACGCGCAGATTAGCGGCTCAAGCGATGCTGTTTTGGCAAAATAAGCATTTTCAAACAGATCATTGAAGAATGGAAATAGAAGCAATATGAATAAAAACGAATAATACCGTCGTTTATTACTGTTTGGAAAAGCGTTAAAACGCAAATTAAAGCTCAAAACACAAAATAAACAAACATTTTAGATCGTTGATCTTAAATAGAAGTAATATTAATAAAAAACGAATAATAAAAAATTCGTCATTTCACCAATACTGTTTACGCGGTAAACGCAGATTAAACTGCAAACGTGCTGTTTTGCTAAAATAAGCATTTTCCGGCATTTTAGATCGTTGAAATCGTTGAAATGGACGCAATAATATGCAAAACGAATAACGGCAAAAATTTCGTCGTTTTTGTATGCTGTTTTTACGCTGAAGCGCAGAATAAAGCTCAAAAACGCTGTTTTGCTTTAAAATAAGCATTTTCAAGCATTTTAGATCGTTGAAATCGTTCAAATACAAACAGCAATAATGTGTAAAAACGAATAATAAAAAATTCATCGTTTTACATGCTGTTTTACGCGTTAAAACACAGATTAAAGAAATAAAACATTGTTTTGCTAAAATAACATTTTCTTGGTATTTTGAATCGTCGTTCAAATAGAAGCAATATTAATAAAGACGGAATAAAAATTGGTCGTTTTACATCGCGTTAAAGAAAACACAGATTAAAGCTCAAACGTGTGCTGTAAAATAAGCATTTTTAAAGCTGTTTTTAGATCGTTGCAATCGTTCCGTAGACGCAATGGCGTAAAGAACGAATAATACAAAATTTCGTCGTTGTATGCTGTTTTTGCGTTAAAACGCTACCGGAATAAAACGTGCACTGTTTTGCTAAAATAAGCGTTTTTCAGAAGAAGCATTTTAGATCGTTGAAATCGTTCAAATGAAGCAATATTAGCAAAACGAATAATATAAAAATTCGTCGTTTTTTATGTTTTACGCGTTAAAACGCGCAGATTAAAGCTCAAACGTGCTGACATACGAACAAGCTTTGAATCGTTTGAAATCACCAAAATAGACGCAATATTAATAAAAACGAATAATAAAAGATTTCGTCGTTTTTGCTGTTTTTACGCGTTAAAACGCTGATTAAAGCTCAAAGCGTTTTAAAATTTCAAGCATTTACCGGATCGTTGAAATCGTTCAAATAGACGCAATATTAAAACGGAATAATAATAAAAAATTTGTAATGTCGTTTTTATATGCTGTTTTGCCCAAAACGCAGATTAAAGCTCCATGTTTTGCTAAAATAAGCGCGGTACAGCATTTTGAATCGATCAACAAATGAAGCAATATTAATAAAAACAGATAATACAATTTCGTCGTTTTATACTTAAAACGCGAATTAAAAGCTCAAAACGCGATGCTGTTTTGCTAAAATAATATGCATACCAAGCATTTTAGATCGTTGGTCGTTCAAATAGACGCAGTAATAAAAACCGAATATACAAAATTTCGTCGTTATTATGCTGTTTTACGCGTTAAAACCAGTCGGCGGCTCAAAACGCTGTTTTGCTAAAATAAGCTGGCTTGGCTGGGTGCGGTAGAAATCGTTTTCAAATAGGTACCAATAATAAAGAAACGAATAATGTGAAAATTTCGTCGTTTTGTATATGCTGTTTACGCGCGTTAAAACGCAGAATACGCGGCTGCGGTACTGAAGCATTTTAGATTGTTGAAATCGTTCAAATGTCGGAAGCAATATTAATAAAAACGAATAATAAAAAATTCGTCGTTTGCGCTGTTTTACGCGCGCGCGATTTAAAACGCAGATTAATCCAGCGTACTGTATTTTTGCTAAAATAAGCATTTTCTACAAGCATTTTTAGATGTTTAACGGAAATCGTTCAAATGGCGCAATGGTAATAAAACGGGTAATGGTAAAAATTCGTCGTTTTTGTATGCTTATTTTGCTGGTTAAAACTGATTAAAGCTCAAAACGTGCTGTTTTGCTACGACCACCAGCATTTTAGATCATTTGAAATCGTTCAATGTCGGCAATATTAATAAAAAACCGTAATGATTACGTCGTTTTACGACAACGGCTGCGCGTTAAAATTAAAACTCAAAAACGTGCTGTTTTGCTGAAATATTTTGATCGTTAAGTAAATGCGTATAAAACGAATAATAAAATTTCGTTTATGCTGTTTTACGCGCAAAACGCAGATTACAAAACTCAAAACATTGCTGTTTTTGCTGAATAAGCACAAGCATTTTAGATCGTTGTCGGTCAGACGCAATATTAATAAAACGAATATGTCACCGTCACGTTTTTTACAGCATGCTGTTTTGCGCGCGTTAAAACGCCAGAATAAAGCTTTTGCGCTTTCAAAATAATGGCATTTTCATTTTTGAATGTCGTGAAATCTCGTTAATATTGAAAACTGACTAATAAAATTCGTCGTTTTGTATAGCATTTGCGTTAAAGCGCAGATTAAAATCCGTGCGCGCTGCAAAATAATACTTCAAACGGCATTTTTAGATAATTTGAAATCGTTCAAATAGGTGCCAATATTAAAAACGCAGATAATAAAATTCCGTTTGTTTTTTATATTTTACGCAAAAACGCGCAGATTGAAAATAAAGGCATTGCTGTTTTGTAAAATAATGCGCTTATTTTTCAAGCACGAACGGGTGAAATCCCGTTCAGACGCAATAATGGCAAAAACCTGCGTCGTTTTTACATGTATATTTTACGCGATTAAAACGCAGATTAAAATCAAAACGTGCTGTTTTTGTAAAATAATAATGAAACGCGCAGGAGCATTTTAGATCGTTGAAATCGTTAAATAAAACAGCAGTAATAAAACAGATAATAAATTTCGTCGCACATGTACTGTTTTCCACGCGCGTTAAAACGCAGATTAAACGCTGTTTGAAATAATGCGCTACCAAGCATTACCGTTATTTGAAATCGTTGTTTAAATAAAGCAATATGCGAATAAAAAATTCGTCATTTTATGCTTATTTACGCTAAAGAAAGAAGAAACGCAGATTAAAAGGTCAAAAACGTGCTGTTTTGCGCTAAAATGTCATTTCGGCATTTAGATCCATTTGAAATCACAAAATAGACCTGTAATAAAACCAGATGTAAAATTTCCCTACGTCGGTTTTGCTGTTTCTGCTAAAGAGCACTAGTTAAAACTCCGCTGTTTTGCTAAAATAAGCATTTAGATCGTTGAAATCAAATAGACGCGTAATAAATAATAATAAATTTCGTCGTTTATGCTGTTTGCGGCAGTTAAGCGCTCAAAGGCGTGATGTTTTAAAGTATTTCAAGGCATTTTAGATCGATCGTTCTAGACGCAATATTAATACAAAACAAATAATGTAAAAAATTCGTCGTTTTATGCTGTTTTACTCGTTAAAACGCAGATTAAAATAAAACATGCTAAAATAATAAGCATTTTCAAACGTTTTGATCGTTGGAAATCGTTAAATAGAGAAGCAATATATAAAAGGTGAACAGCGAAACATGTGCGTCGTTTTTCTGCTGTTTTACGCGTTAAACTCAGATTAAAGAAACGTGCTGTTTTGCTTTCGAAATAATAAGCATTTTCAAACGGCGCAGATCAGGGAAATCGACGCAATATTAATAAAACGAAAATTTCACGTCGTTTTACATATGCTGTTTACGCGCGTTAAAACGCAGATTAAACTCAAAACGTGCTGTTTTAAAAATAAACGTGGAATCCCGTTGCAATCATTCAAATAGAAACAATAATAAAGCAGAATAATACATCGTTTTTGTTGTTTACGCTGTTAAACCGCAGTTCGCGGCTCCGTGTTTTAAAAATTTCAAGCATTTTGAACGTCGTTTAAATAGAAGCAATAATGGCAAAAACGAATGACATTTTCATTTTGCTGTTTGCGCGTTAAGATTAAAAGCTGAAACTTGTTTTTGCTAAATAAAATATCGAAGATCGTTGAAATCGTTCAAATAGATATTAAGCCGCAAAAGGAATAATATGTCGCTTTACAAACCGGTTTTTGCCTTATACCGAACACGCGCGTTAAACTAGAATAAAGCTCAAACGGTAAATAAGCCATTTCTATTTTTAGATCGTTGAAATCGTTAATGAAGCAATAATGGCAAAACGGAATAATAAAAGATTCGTCGTTTTATGCTGTTTTTACGCGTTAAAACGCGCAGATTAAAGCTCAAAACATTATTGTTTTTGCACCAAAATAAGCATTTTAAAACTGTTTAGATCGTTGAAATCGTTCAAATAGACGCAATAATAATAAAGCGAATAATAAAATTCGTCGGTTTTACATGCTGTTTTGCACTTAAAACGCAGATTAAAAACAAAACGTGCTGTTTTGCTGGAAATAAGCATTTTCGACATTTTTAGATCGTTGGAAATCGTTCAAATAGACGCAATAATAATAAAAACGAATAAATTTCGTCGTTTTATGCTGTTTTACGCGTTAAAACGCTGATTAAGAAGCTCAAAGCGTGATGTTTTTTTGCTCGATAAGCTTTCAAGCATTTTATATATATCGTTGAAAACGTTCAAATAGACGCAATATTAATAAAAACGATAATAAAAAATTCGTCGTTTTACGCTGTTTTGCGTTAAAACGCTGATTAAAGGCGGCGTGCTGTTTTTCGCGTAAGCATTTTCAAGCATTTTAGATCACGTTGAAATCGTTCAATGAAGCAATGAATAAAAACGAATGGCAAAATTTGTCGTTTTTGCTTAACGCGTTAAAAACGCGTTAAAGCTCAAAACTGTGCTGTTTTTGCGCTAAAATAATAAGCATTTTCAAGCATTTTAGATCGTTGAAATCGTTTAAATACGAAGCAATATTAATAAAACGAATAATAAAATTTCGTCGTTTTTTGCTGTTTTACGCGTTAAAACGCAGCTCAAAACGATATGTTTTTGTAAAATAAGCCATTTTCAAGCATTTTTTAGATGGGTGAAATCGTTCCAAATGAAACAGCATTAATAAAAACGGTAAATAAAATTCGTCGTTTTTATGCTGTTTCTGCCAAAACGCAGATTAAAGGCAAAACGTGCTGTTTGCTAAAATAAGCCAAGCATTCCCAGATCGTTTGAATCGTTTAAATGGGCGCAATATTATTAAAACGAATAATAAAGATTTCGTCGTTTTGTATGCTGTTTTGCCGCGTTAAAACGCTGATTAAGCTCAAACGGTGTTTTGCTAAAATAAATTTCAGCATTGTATATCGAAAGCGATTTCAAATAGACGCAGTAATAATAAAAGAGCCGAATAACAAAATTCGTCTCGTTTTTACATGCTGTTTTACGCGTTAAGCCTTCAGTTAAGCTCAAAACGTGCTGTTTTGGCATTTTTCAAACATTTTGGATCGTTGAAATCGTTGATTTCAAATGCGGCAATATGAATAAAACGAATAATATTTGTCGACATGCTTTTGTTTTACACTTAAAGCGGGTGCGTAAAACGTGCTGTTTAAAATAAGCATTTTCAGAAGCATTTAGATCGTTGATCGTTAAATGAAACAATATTATTAATAAAGAGCAGATAATAAAAATTTCGTCGTTTTTATGCTGTTTACGCCAAACGCGTAAAGCTCACCAAAAGGTGCTGTTTTGCTAAAATAAACATTTTCAAGCATTTTAGATCGTTGAAATCGTTCAAAAATAGAAACAATAATGGCAAAACGAATAATAAAATTCGTCGTTTTATGCTGTTTGCCGTTAAAACGCAGATTAAAGCTCAAAACGTGCTGTTTTGCTAAAATAAGCTTTCAAACATTTTAGATCATTGAAATCGTTCAAATGAGCGCAATATTGGCAAAACCGAATAATAAAATTCGTCGTTTTTATGCTGTTTTACGCGTTAAAAGCGCGTTGAAAACCGGCGCTGTTTTGCTAAATAAGCATTTTCAAGCATTTTAGATCGTTAAAGCGTTCAAATAGACGCAATAAAATAAAAACGAATAATAAAAATTTCGTTGTTTTACATGCTGTTTACGCGTTAAAACGCAGATTAAAAGCTCAAATCGTGCTGTTTTTTGCTAAAATAAGCATTTTCAAGCATTTTAGATCGTTGGAAATCGTTCAAATAGACGCAATATTAATAAAAACGAATAATAAGAATTTCGTCGTTTTATGCTGTTTTACGCGTTTAAACGCTGATTAAAAGCTCAAAACGTGCTTTTGTTTGCTGCAAAATAAGCATTTTCAAGCATTTTAGATCGTTGAAATCGTTAAAATAGAAGAAATATTAATAAAAACGAATAATAAAAAATTCGTCGTTTTATGCTGTTTTACGCGTTAAAACGCAGATTAAAGCTCAAAACGTGCTGTTTTGCTCAAAATAAGCATTTCAAGCATTTTAGATCGTTGAAATCGTTCAAATAGACGCAATATTAAAAAAACGAATAATAAAAATTCGTCGTTTTATGCTGTTTTACGCGTTAAAACGCAGAATAAAGCTCAAAACGTGCTGTTTTGCTAAAATAAGCATTTTCAAGCATTTTAGATCGTGAAATCGTTCAAATAGAAGCAATATAATAAAAACGAATAATAAAATTTCGTCATTTTATAGCTGTTTTACGCGTTAAAACGCAGATTAAAGCTCAAAAACGTACTGTTTTGCTAAAATAAGCATTTTCAAGCATTTTAGATAGTTGAAATCGTTCAAATAGACGCAATATTAATAAAAACGAATAATAAAAATTCGTCGTTTTATGCTGTTTTACGCGTTAAAACGCAGATTAAAACTCAAAACGTGCTGTTTTGCTAAAATAACATTTTCAAGCATTTTAGATCGTTGAAATCGTTCAAATAGACGCAATAAAATAAAAACGAATAATAAAATTTCGTCGTTTTATGCTGTTTTACGCGTTAAAATGCAGATTAAAGCTCAAATCGTGCTGTTTTGCTAAAATAAGCATTTTCAAGCATCTTTAGATCGTTGAAATCGTTCAAATAGAAGCAATATTAATAAAAAACGAATAATAAAAATTCGTCGTTTTTATGCTGTTTTACTCGTTAAAACGCAGATTAAAGCTCAAAACGTGCTGTTTTGCTAAAATAAAGCATTTTCAAGCATTTTGGATCGTTGAAATCGTTCAAATAGACGCAATAAAATAAAAACGAATAATAAAAATTTCGTCGTTTTTTTATGCTGTTTTACGCGTTAAAACGCAGAATAAAGCTCAAAACGTGCTGTTTTGCTAAAATAAGCATTTTCAAGCATTTTAGATCGTTGAAATCGTTCAAATAGAAGCAATATTAATAAAAACGAATAATAAAAATTCGTCGTTTTTATGCTGTTTTACGCGTTAAAACGCAGATTAAAGCTCAAAACGTGCTGTTTTGCTAAAATAAGCATTTTCAAGCATTTAGATCGTTGAAATCGTTCAAATAGACGCAATATTATAAAAACGAATAATAAAAATTTCGTCGTTGTTATGCTGTTTTACGCGTTAAAACGCGATTAAAGCTCAAAACGTGCTGTTTTGCTAAAATAAGCATTTTCAAGCATTTTAGATCGTTGAAATCGTTCAAATAGACGCAATATTAATAAAAACGAATAATAAAAATTCGTCGTTTTTATGCTGTTTACGCGTTAAAACGCAGATTAAAGCTCAAAACGTGCTGTTTTGCTAAAATAAGCATTTTCAAGCATTTTAGATCATTGAAATCGTTCAAATAGACGCAATATTAATAAAAACGAATAATGAAAATTCGTCGTTTTTATGCTGTTTTACGCGTTAAAACGCGAGATTAAAGCTCAAAACGTGCTGTTTTGCTAAAATAAGCATTTTCAAGCATTTAGATCGTTGAAATCGTTCAAATAGACGCAATAAAATAAAAAACGAATAATAAAAATTTCGTCGTTTTTATGCTGTTTTTACGCGTTAAAACGTAGATTAAAGCTAAAAACGTGCTGTTTTGCAAAAATAAGCATTTTAAAAATTTTTAGATCTTTGGGAAATCGTTCAAATAGCCCAATATTAAAAAAAAACGAATAAAAAAAGCTTTTTTATGCTGTTTTACGCTTTAAAAACCAGATTAAAGCTCAAAACGTGCTGTTTTCAAAAAAAGCATTTTCAACCCTTTTTGATCTTTAAAACGTTCAAATAGACGCAAAAAAAAAAAAACGAAAAAAAAAATTTCGTCGTTTTATGTTGTTTTACGCGTTCGAAATTAAAGCTCAAATGGCTTTTTTGCAAAAATAAGCATTTTAAAGTTTTTAGATCGTTGAAATCGTTCAAATGACGAATATTAATAAAAACGAATAAAAAAAAATTTCGTCGTTTTATGCTGTTTACGCGTTTAAACGCTGATTAAAGCTCAAAACGTGCTGTTTTGCTAAAATAAGCATTTTCGCATTTTGTCGTTGAAATCGTTCAAAGAGACGCAAATTAATGAAAACGAATAAAAAAAAAATTCGTCTTTTTTATGCTGTTTTACGCGTTAAAACGCAGATTAAAGCTAAAAAACGTGCTGTTTTGCTAAAATAAGATTTTCGCATTTTAGATCTTTGGGAAATCGTTCAAAAGACGCAATTAAAAAAAACGAATAATAAAATTTCGCGTTTTATGCTGTTTTACGCTTTAAAAACGCAGATTAAAGCTAAAACGTGCTGTTTTGCTAAAAAGCTTTTTAAAGCATTTTAGATCGTTGAAATCGTTCAAATAGACGCAATATTAATAAAAACGAATAAAAAAAAATTTCGTCTTTTTTATGCTTTTTTTACGCGTTTAAACGCTGATTAAAGCTCAAACGTGCTTTTTTGCTAAAATAAGATTTTCAAGCATTTTAGATCGTTGAAATCGTTAAAGAGACGAAATTAATAGAAAACGAAAAAAAAAAAATTCGTCTTTTTTATGCTGTTTTGCGCGTTAAAACGCAGATTAAAGCTCAAAACGTGCTTTTTTGCTAAAATAAGCATTTTCAAGCATTTTAGATCGTGAAATCGTTCAAATAGACCAATATTAATAAAACGAAAAAAAAAAACGTCGTTTTATGTTTTTACCGTTAAAACGTTGATTAAAGCTCAAAACCTTTTTTTAAAAAAGATTTTCAAGCATTTTGATCGTTAAAATCGTTCAAAAGACGAATATTAATAAAAACGAATAAAAAAAAATTCGTCTTTTTTAGGTTTTACGCGTTAAAACGCGTTAAATCTCAAACTTTGTTTTTAAAAAAAGCTTTTCGGTTTTAGATCGTTGAAACGTTCAAATAGACGCAAATTAATAAAAAAAAAAAAAAATTTCCGTTTTATGCTGTTTTACGCGTTAAACGCAGAAAAAAGCCAAAACGTGCTGTTTTGCTAAAATAACATTTTCGCATTTTAGATCGTTGAAACGTTAAATAAAAAAATATTAATAAAAAAAACAAAAAAAAATTCGTCGTTTTATGTGTTTTACGCGTTAAAACGGATTAAACTCAAAAGGCTTTTTTGCTAAAATAAGCATTTTCAAGCATTTTAGATCGTTGAAACGTTCAAATAGACGCAATATTAAAAAAACGAATAATAAAAATTCGTCGTTTTATGCTGTTTTACGAAAAAACGCTGAATAAACTCAAAAGGGCTTTTTTGTGAGCTTTTCAAGCATTTTAGATGGGGAAACGTTCAAATAGAACAATATTAAAAAAAAAACGAATAAAAAAAATTTCTCTTTTTTATGCTGTTTTACGCGTTAAAACGCAGATTAAAGCTCAAAATGTTTTGTTTGTTATCGCATTTTAGATAGGAAATCGCAAATAGACGAAATTTTAAAATAAAAAAAAAAATAATAAAAAATTGTCGTTTTATGCGTTTTACGCTTTAAAAACGCAGAAAAGCTAAAAACGTGCTGTTTTGCTAAAAAAACATTTTCAAGAAGCGTTAAAACGTTCAAATAGACGAATAAAAATAAAAACGAATAAAAAAAAATTTTCGTTTTATGTGTTTTACGCGTTAAAATGCGATTAAAGCTAAAACGTGCTGTTTGCTAAAATAAGCATTTTCAAGCATTTTAGATCGTTGAAATCGTTCAAATAGAAAAATATTAATAAAAACGAAAAAATAAAAACGTCGTTTTATGTTTTTTTTAGGGTTAAAAAACGCAGTTTAAAAAGCTAAAAAACGGCTATTTTGTTTAAAATAAGCATTTTCAAGCATTTTGATCATTGAAATCGTTCAAATAGAGGGCAAATTAAAAAAAAACAAATTTAATAAAAATCGTCTTTTTTAAAAGCGTTTTACGCTTTAAAAAAGCAGATTAAAGCTCAAAAGGGCTGTTTTGCAAAAAAATAAGCATTTTCAAGCATTTTAGATCGTTGAAATCTTCAAATAGACGCAATAAAAAAAAAACCGAATAATAAAAATTTCGCCCTTTTTTATGTTGTTTTCCGTTAAAACCAGAAAAAAAACTCAAAACGTTGTTTTGCAAAAATAAGCATTTTCGCTTTTTTAATGTTGAAATCGTTCAAATAGACGCAATATTAATAAAACGAAAAAAAAATTTCGTCGTTTTATGCTGTTTTCGCTTTAAAAAACGCAGATTAAAGCTCAAACCCGGCTGTTTTTGCTAAAAAAAAAAAAGCTTTTTTTTTTCAAGCGTTTGGGATCGTTGAAACGTTCAAATAGAAGCAATATTAAAAAAAACGAATAAAAAAAAAATTCGTCGTTTTATGCTTGTTTTACGCGTTAAAACGCAGATTGGCTCAAAACGTGCTTTTTTGCTAAAATAAGCTTTTTCAAGTTTTTTAGATGGGGTTGAAATCGTTCAAATAGCCCAATATTAAAAAAAACGAATAATAAAAATTTCGTCGTTGTTATGTTTTTTTTACGCTTTAAAAAGCGATTAAAGCTCAAAACGTGCTTTTTTTGCTAAAATAAGCATTTTAAAAACATTTTAGACCCCGTTAAAAATTCGTTTAAATAGACGCAATATTAATAAAAAAAAAATAAAAAAAAATTCGTCTTTTTTATGTTTTTTTACGCGTTAAAACGCAGTTTAAAAACCCTTCAAAAGGGCTGTTTTGCTAAAATAAGCATTTTCCCCATTTTAGATCGTTGAAATCGTTAAAAATAGGCAAAAAATTAAAAAACGTATAATAAAAACCCCCGTCGTTTTTATGTTTTTTGGGGGCCCTTTAAAAACGCAGATTAAAGCTCAAAACGTGCTGTTTTGTTTAAAATAAGCATTTTCCCCTTTTTGGGATCGTTGAAATCGTTCAAATAAAAGAATATTAATAAAAACAAAAAAAAATTTCGTCGTTTTTATGTTGTTTTACGCTTTAAAAAACGCAGTTTAAAAAGCTAAAAAACGTGCTGTTTTGCTAAAATAAGCATTTTCAAGCTTTTTTGGATCGTTGAAATGTTTAAATAGAAGCAATATTAAAAAAAACGAATAAAAAAAAAGGGGTCATTTTTTTTTTTTTTCCGCGTTAAAACGCAGATTAAAGCTAAAAACGTGCTGTTTTGCTAAAATAAGCATTTTCAAGCTTTTTGGATCGTTAAAATGTTAAACGAAGCAAAAATTAATAAAAACGAATAAAAAAAATTTTCCCTGTCGTTTTTATGCTTTTTTACGCTTTAAAAAAACGCAGATTAAAAGCTAAAAACGTCCCGTTTTGCAAAAAATAAGCTTTTTCCCCATTTTAGACTTTGGGAAATCGTTTAAATAGAAGCAATATTAATAAAAAAAAATAAAAAAATTCGTCATTTTATGTTGTTTCACGCTTTAAAAACGCGGGATTAAAGCCTCAAAACGTCCCGTTTTGCTAAAAAAGCATTTTCAAGCATTTTGGGATGGGTTGAAACCCGCCCAAATAGAAGCAATATTAATAAAAACGAAAAATTTAAAAACCTGTCTTTTTTATGTTTTTTTACGCTTTAAAAAACCGCAGTTTAAAAAACCCCAAAAAACGGTTTGGTTTTGTTTAAAAAACATTTTCAAGCTTTTTGACGGGGAAATTTTTCAAATAGACCCCCAAATTAAAAAAAAACGAATAATAAAAATTTCTGTCGTTTTATGTTTTTACGCGTAAAAAACGCAGATTAAAGCTAAAAACGTGCTGTTTTGCTAAAAAAGCATTTTCGGGCTTTTTGGTCGGAAACCGTTCAAATGGGGCCCAAATTAATAAAAACGAATAAAAAAAAATTCGTCTTTTTTATGTTTTTTTACGCTTTAAAAACGCAGAAAAAAAGCCCCAAAACGTGCTTTTTTTGCTAAAATAAGCATTTTCATGCTTTTTTGGATCGTTGAAATCGTTCAAATAGACGCAATATTAAAAAAAAACGAATAAAAAAATTTTTCGTCTTTTTTATGCTTTTTTACGCGTTAAATCGCTGATTGTTGCTAAAAACGAGCTTTTTTGCTAAAATAAGCATTTTCAAGCATTTTAGATCTTTGGGGAAATCGTTCAAATAGACGCAATATTAATAAAACGAAAAAAAAAAAAACCCGTCGTTTTATGCTGTTTCCCGCGTTAAAACGGATTAAACCCTCAAAACGTGCTGTTTTGCTAAAAAAGCTTTTTCCCCACTTGGGATCATTGAAATCGTTCAAATAGACGAAAATATTTTTAAAAAAACGAATAAAAAAAATTTCGTCGTTTTATGTTGTTTTACGCGAAAAAACGCAGAAAAAACCCTAAAAACGGGGCTGTTTTGCGAAAATAAGCATTTTCAAGCATTTTAGATCGTTGAAATCGTTCAAATAGAAAAAAATATTAAAAAAAAAAACGAATAAAAAAATTCGTCTTTTTTATGTTGTTTTGCGGAAAACGCAGTTTAAAAAGCTAAAAACGTGCTTTTGGCTAAAATAAGCTTTTTCCCAAGCATTTTAGATCGTTGAAATCGTTCAAATAGAGGGCCAATATTAAAAAAAAAACAAAATAAAAAAAATTGTCGTTTTATGCGGGTTTTAGGGTTAAAACGCAGAAAAAAAGCTAAAAAACGTGCTTTTTTCAAAATAAGCTTTTTCCATTTTAGATCGTTGAAACCGTTCAAAAAACGCAATATTAATAAAAACGAATAAAAAAACCCCCGTCTTTTTTATGCGGGTTTTACGCGTTAAAACGCAGATTAAACCCTCAAAAGGGTTTGTTTTGCTAAAATAAGCATTTTCAAGCTTTTTGATCGGGAAATCGTTCAAATAGAAGAAAATAAAAAAAAACGAATAAAAAAATTTCGTGGGTTTTTTTGCTGTTTTACGCGTTAAAACGCAGTTTTCCCTCAAAACGTGGTGTTTTTGAAAAAAATAAGATTTTCAAGCATTTTAGATCGTTAAAAACATTTTTTAAAGAAGCAATATTAAAAAAAAAAACAAAATAAAAAAAAATTGTCATTTTATGCTGTTTTACGCGTTAAAACGCAGTTTAAAAAGCTAAAAAACGAAAATTTTTTTGCTAAAATAAGCATATTCGCATTTTAGATCGTTGAAATCGTTCAAATAGACGCAATATTAATAAAAAACGAATAATAAAAATTTCGTCGTTTTATGCTGTTTTACGCGTCAAAACGCAGATTAAAGCTCAAAACGTGCTGTTTTGCTAAAATAAGCATTTTCAAGCATTTTAGGTCGCTGGAAATCGTTCAAATAGAAGCAACATTAATAAAAAACGAATAATAAAAAATTCGTCGTTTTATGTTGTTTTACGCGTTAAAACGCAGAATAAAGCTCAAAAACGTGCTGTTTTGCTAAATAAGCATTGTCATGCATTTTAGATCGTTGAAATCGTTAATAGACGCACATAATAAAACGACAATAAAAATTTCGTCGTTTTTATGCGCCGTTTTACGCGCGCGCGAAAACGCAGATTAAAGCTCTCAAAACGCGCTGTTTTGCTGGCAAAATAAGCATTTTCAAGCATTTTAGATCGTTGAAATCGTTTTGGTGAAATAGAAGCAATATTAATAAAACGAATAATAAAAATTCGTCATTTTATGTTGTTTTACGCGTTAAAACGCAGGATTAAAAGCTCTCAAACGTGTTGTTTTAAGGTACACAGCATTTCAAGCATTTTAGATCGTTGAAATCTCTGTTCAAATAGTATAATATTGTAATAAAAACGAATAATAAAAAAATTCGTCGTTTTTATGTTGTTTTACGCGTTAAAACGGTGATTAAAGTTCAAAACGTGCTGTTTTTGCTACAAAATAAGCATTTTCAAGCATTTTAGACGCTTTGAAATCGTTCAAATAGACGCAATTTTAATAAAAACGAATAATAAAATTTTGTCGTTTTATGCTGTTTTACGCGTCAAAACGCAGATTAAAAGCTCAAAACGTGCTGTTTTGCTAAAATAAGTATTTTCAAGCATTTTAGGTCGTTGAAATCGTTCAAATAGAAGCAAATATTAATAAAAACGAATAATAAAAATTCGTCGTTTTATGCTGTTTTACGCGTTAAAAAACGCGGTGAATAAAAGCTCTAAAACGTGCTGTTTTGCTAAAATAAGTATTTTCATGCATTTTAGATCGTTGAAATCGTCTTCAAATAGACGCATTTATTAATAAAACGAATAACAAAAATTTCGCTCAAGTTTTATGCTGCTTTGCCGCGAAAACAAGTTGATTAAAGCTCAAAATCGCGGCTTGCTGTTTTGCTAAAAATAAGCATTTTCGCGCATTTTAGATCGTTGAAATCGTTCAAATAGACGCGCACATTAATAAAACGAATAATAAAAAAAAATCTGTCGTTTTATACGGCTTTACGCGTTAAAACGCAGATTAAAAGCTCAAACGTGCTGTTTTATAAAATAAGCATTTTCAAGCATTTTAGATCATTGAAATCGTTCAAATAGACGCAATATTAATAAAACGAATAAAATTTCTGTCGTTTTATAAAGCTGTTTTACGTTAAAACGCAGAATAAAGTTTCCAAACGTGCTGTTTTATAAAATAAGCATTTTCAAGCATTTTAGGATCGTTGAAATGTTCAAATAGAAGAAATATTAATAAAACGAATAATAAAAATCTGTCGTTTTATGCTTTTCGTTTTACGTGTTAAAAATCGGTGGTGATTAAAGCTCTCAACGTGCTGTTTTGCTGTACCAAGCATTTTCAAGACGGATCGTTGAAATCGTTCAAATAGACGCAACATTAATAAAACGAATAATAAAAATCGTCGTTTTATGTCGGCCTTACCAAGTTAAAACGCAGAATAAAAGCTCCAAAACGCGTTGTTTTGCTAAAATAAGCATTTACGCATTTTAGATCGCTGGAAATCGTTCAAATTTACTAAATAAAAATAAAACGAATAATAAAATTCTGTCGTTTTATGCTGGTTTTACGCGTTAAAACGCAGAATAAAGCCTTTCAAACGTGCTGTTTTGCTAAAATGCCATTTTCAAGCATTTTAGATCGTTGGAACCGTTCAAATAGACGCAATATTAATAAAACGAATAATGCACCTCGTCGTTTTTATGCCGGTTTTACGCGTTAAACGCAGATTAAAGCTCAAACGTGCTTTTCGTTTTTGCTAAAAAATAAGCATTTTCAAGCATTTTAGATCGTTGAAATCGTTCAAAGGAAGCAATATTAATAAAAACGAATAATAAAAATTTCGTCGGTTTTATGCTGTTTACGCGTCAAAACGCAGATTAAAAGCTCAAAACGTGCTGGTTTTGCTAAAATA
Source organism: Dalotia coriaria (assembly GCF_025399875.1). Taxonomy (NCBI): domain Eukaryota; kingdom Metazoa; phylum Arthropoda; class Insecta; order Coleoptera; family Staphylinidae; genus Dalotia; species Dalotia coriaria. Next base: position 17,621 of record NW_027045929.1, on the reverse strand, counting down.
AGTATTTTCGCCATTTTAGGTCGTTGAAATCGTTCAAATAGAAGCACATAATAAAAACGAATAATAAAAAATTCGTCGTTTTATGCTGTCTTTACGCGTTAAAACGCAGAATAAAGTTTCGCAAACGTGCTGTTTTACGCTAAAATAAGCATTTTCTTACAATTTACGGATCGTTGAACCGTTCAAATAGACGCAATATTAATAAAAACGAATAATAAAAATTTCGTCGCTTTTAGCGCTGTTTTACGCTAAATCGCTTTCGATTAAAGCCTTCGTAAAACGCGCCGCTTTAGCTAAATAAGCATTTTCAAGCATTTTAGATCGTTGAAATCGTTCGCTAAAGAAATATTTCACAAAAACGAATAATAAAAAAATTCGTCGTTTTATAAGCGCCTTTACGCGTTAAAACGGCAGAATAAAAGCTCAAAAACGTGCCTGTTTTGCTAAAACCGCTACCGCGCAATTTTTTAGATCGTTGAAATCGTTCAAATAGACGTGCAATAAAAACAAAAACGAATAATGTAAAATTTCTGTCGTTTTTAAAGCGCTACGCGTTAAAAACGTGCAGAATAAAAGCTCAAAAACGCGCTGTTTTGCTTAAAAATAAGCAATTTTCAAGCATTCTTTTAGATCGTTGAAATCGTTCAAATAGACGCAATATTAATAAAAAAAACGAATAATAAAAATTTTCGTCGTTTTATAAGCTGTTTTACGCGTTAAAAACGCAGATTAAAGCTCAAAACGTGCTGTTTTGCTGTATCAAGCATTTTCAAGCATTTTGTGATCGCTGGAAATCGTTCAAATAGTAGCCAAATACAATAAAAACGAATAATAAAATTTCGTCGGTTCTATAAGTTGTTTTACGCGTCAAAACGCAGATTAAAGCTCAAAACGTGCTGTTTTGCTAAAATAAGCATTTTCAAGCATTTTAGGTCGTTGAAATCGTCTAAAATAGAAGCAATATTAATAAAACGAATAATAAAAAAATTCGTCGTTTTATGCTGTTTTACCCCGCTAAAACGCAGGAATAAAGCTCAAAACGTGCTGTTTTGCTAAAATAAGCATTTTCATGCATTTTGTGACCGCCGCTGAAATCGTTCAAATAGACGCAATATTAACAAAAACGAATAATGCGCCTCGTCGTTTCTTATGCCTTACGTTAAATCCCCTGCTGGATTAAAAGCTCAAAACGTGCTGTTTTGCTAAAATAAGCATTTTCAAGCATTTGTGATCGTTGAAATCGTTCAAAATAGACGCAATATTAATAAAAAACGAATAATAAAAAAATTCGTCGTTTTTATGTTCGTTTTACGCGCTAAACGCAGATTAAAGCTCAAACGTGCTGTTTTACAAATAAGTATTTTCAAGCATTTTAGATCATTGGAAATCGTTCAACAGACGCAATATTAATAAAAAACGAATAATAAAAATTTCGTCGTTTTTATAAGCTGTTTTACGCGTTAAAACGCAGAATAAAGCTCAAACGTGCTTGTTTGCTAAAATAAGCATTTTCAAGCATTTTAGATCGTTGAAACCGTTCAAATAGAAGAAATATTAATAAAAACGAATAATAAAAATTCGTCGTTTTATGTTGTTTTACGCGTTAAAACGCAGATTAAAAGCTCAAAACGTGCGCTGTTTTGCTGCTAAAATAAGCATTTTCAAGCATTTTAGGATCACCGCTTGGAAATTCCTCGTTCAAATAGACGCAATATTAATAAAAAACGACAATAAAAATCTGCCGTTTTTATGCTGTTTTACGCGTTAAAACGCAGAATAAAAGCTCAAACGTGCTGTTTGCTAAAATAAGCATTTTCATGCATTTTAGATCGTTGAAAATCGTTCAAATAGACGCAATAAAAATAAAAAACGAATAATAAAAAATTTCGTCGTTTTATGTTGTTTTACGCGTTAAAACGCGAATAAAGCTCAAAACGTGCGCTGTTTTGCTAAATAAGCATTTTCAAGCATTTTAGATCGTTGGAAATCGTTCAAATAGACGTGCGCATTATTAATAAAACGAATAAGCCAAAAATTTCGTCGTTTTTATGCTGTTTTACGCGTTAAAACGCAGATTAAAAGCCTTAAAAAACGCTGTTTTGCTAAAATAAGCATTTTCAAGCATTTTAGATCGTTGAACTGTTCAAATAGAAGCAATATTAATAAAAAACGAATAATAAAAAATTTCTGTCGGTTTTATGTTGCTCTTTTACGCGTTAAAAGGCAGATTGCTCAAAAACGTGGTGGTGTTTTGCAAAAATAAGTATTTCAAGAATATCGTTGGAACTGTTTAAATAGAAGCAATATTAAGAAAAAAACGAATAATAAAAATTCGTCATTTTATGCTGTTTACGGGCAAGTTAAAACGTAATAAAGCTCAAAACGTACCTGTTTTGCTAAAATAAGCATTTTCAAGCATTTTAGATCGTTGAAATCGCTTCTTAAATAGAAGCAATATTAATAAAAAACGAATAACAAAAATTCGTCATTTTTATGCCGGTTTTACGTTAAACGGGTACATTGTGCTCAAAACGTGCTGTTTTTATAAAATCGCATTTCAAGCATTTTAGATCGTTGAAATCGTTCAAATAGGGGACGTGCGCATTATTAATAAAACGAATAATAAAATTTTGTCGTTTATGTTGTTTTACGCTAAAACGCAGAATAAAGCTCAAACGTGCTGCCTTTGCTAAAATAAGCATTTTCAAAGCATTTTGATCAAGTTGAAATCGTTCAAATAAAAGCATATTAATAAAACTGAATAACAAAATTTCGTCGTTATTATGCTGTTTTACGCGTTAAAACGCAGATTAAAAGCTCAAAACGTGCTATTTTGCTAAAATGTTACTTTTCAAGCATTTTAGATCGCTTAAATCGTTCCTTTCAAATAGACGCAATATTAATAAAAAACGAATAATAAAAATTTCTACCGTTTTGCTGATTTACGCGTTAAAACGCAGATTAAAGCTCAAAACATGCTGTTTTGCTAAAATAAGCATTTTCAAGCATTTTAGATCGTTGAAATCGTTCAAATAGAAGCACATAAAAACGTGAATAATAAAAATTCCTCTCTGTCGTTTTATGTTGTTTCACGCGTTAAAACGTAGATTAAAGCTCAAACGTGCTGTTTTGCTAAAATAAGCATTTTCAAAGCATTTTAGATCGTTGAAATCGTCCAACAGACGCGGAATAAAAATAAAAAAAACGAATACCTTCTGTCGTTTTATGTTGTTTTACGCGTTAAAACGCAGAATAAAAGCCCAAACGTGCTTGTTTTGCTAAAATAAGCATTTCAAGCATTTTAGATCAAGCTGGAAATCGTTCAAATAGACGCGCAGTATTAATAAAAACGAATAATAAAAATTTCTTTCGTCGTTTTATAAGCTGTTTTACGCGTTAAAACGCAGATTAAAGCTCAAACGTGCTGTTTTGCTAAAATAAGCATTTTCAAGCATTTTAGATCGTTGAAATCGTTCAAATGAAGCAATATTAATAAAAAAACGAATAATAAAAAATTCGTCGTTTTATGTTGCTCACGCGTTAAAACGCAGATTAAAGCTCAAACGCTGTTTTGCCAAAATAAGTATTTTCTCAAGCATTTTAAATCGTTGAAATCGTTCAAATAGAAGCAATATTGATAAAAATGAATAATAAAATTTCCTGTCGTTTTATGCTGGGTTTTACGCGTTAAAACGCAGATTAAAGCTCAAAACGTGCTGTTTTGCTAAAATAAAGCATTTTCAAGCATTTTAGATCGTTGAAATCGTTCAAATAGAAGCAATATTAATAAAAAACAAATAATAAAAATTTCCTGTCGTTTTATGCTGTTTTACGCGTTAAACGCAGATTAAAAGCTCTCAGCGCAAACGTGCTGTTTTACAAAAAATAAGCATTTTCAAGCATTTTAGATCGCTGAAACCGTTCAAATAGAAGCAATATTAATAAAACGAATAATAAAAAAATCGTCGTTTTTATGTTGGTTTTACGCGTTAAAACGCAGATTAAAGCTCAAACGTGCTGTTTTGCTAAAATAAGCATTTTCAATCAATTTTAGATCGTTGGAAATCGTTCAAATAGAAGTTAAATATTAATAAAAAAACGAATAATAAAAAATTCGTCGTTTTATGTTGCTTTACGCGTTAAAACGCAGATTAAAGCCTCAAACGTGCTGTTTTCCTAAAATAAGCATTTCAAGCATTTTAGATCGTTGGAAATCGTTCAAATAGACGCAATAAAAATAAAAACGAATAATAAAAATTTCGTCGTTTTTATGCTGTTTTTACGCGTTAAAACGCAGAATAAAGCTCAAAACGTGCTGTTTTGCTAAAAATAAGCATTTTCAAGCATTTTTAGATCGTTGAAATCGTTCAAATAGACTTGATATTAATAAAACGAATAATAAAATTTCGTCGTTTTTATGCTGTTTTACGCGTTAAAACGCAGATTAAAAGCTCAAAACATTAACATTGTTTTGCTAAAATAAGCATTTTCAAGCATTTTAGATCGTTGAAATCGTTCAAATAAAGCAATATTAATAAAAACGAATAATAAAAATTCGTCATTTTATGCTGTTTTACGCGGGTAAAACGCAGATTAAAGCTCAAAACGTGCTGTTTTGGCACAAAATAAGCATTTTCAGAAGCATTTTAAATCGTTGAAATCGTTCAAATAGAAGCAATATTGATAAAAACGAATAATAAAATTTCGTGTTTTATGCTGTTTACGCGTTAAAACGCAGATTAAAGCTCAAAACGTGCTGTTTGCTAAAATAAGCATTTTCAAGCACTTTGGTCAATTTGAGAAATCGTTCAAATAGAAACGTATTAATAAAAAGCAAATAATAAAAAATTTCGTCGTTTTTATGCTGTTTTACGCGTTAAAACGCAGATTAAAGCTCAAAACGTGCTGTTTTGCTAAAATAAAAGCATTTTCAAGCATTTTTAGATCGTTTGAAATCGTTCAAATAGAAGCGTAGTAATAAAAACGAATAATAAAAAATCTGCGTCGTTTTTATGCTTGTTTTACGCGTTAAAACGCAGATTAAAGCTCAAAACGATATGTTTTTTTGCTAAAATAAGCATTTTCAATCATTTTTAGATCGTTGAAATCGTTCAAATAGAAGCAATAATTAATAAAAAACGAATAATAAAAATTTACGTAATTTTTATGTAACACGCGTTAAAGCGCAGATTAAACTCAAAACGTGCTGTTTTCACAAAATAAGCATTTTCAAGCATTTTAGATCGTTGAAATCGTTCAAAATAGACGCAATATTAATAAAAGAGCGATAATAAAAATTTCGTCGTTTTTGCGCAATTTTACGCATTAAAACGCAGATTAAAGCTCAAAACGTGCTGTTTTGCTGGAAATAAGCATTTTCAAGCGGTACAGATCGTTTGAAATCGTTCAGGCCGAAACCGTAATAAAAACGAATAATAAAAATTCGTCGTTTTTTATGCTGTTTTACGCGTTAAAGCGCAGATTAAAGCTCAAAACGTGCTGTTTTTGCTAAAATAAGCATTTTCAAGCATTTTAGATCGTTGAAATCGTTCAAATAGACGCAATAAAATGGCGATAATAAAAATTTCGTCGTTTTTATGCTGTTTTACGCGTTAAAACGCAGAATAAAGCTCAAAACGTGCTGTTTTGCAAATAAGCAAAATTTTCAAGCATTTTAGATCGTTGAAATCGTTCAAATAGACTGTATTAATAAAAACAGTAATAAAATTTACGTGAACTTTATGCTGTTTTACGCGTTAAAACGCAGATTAAAAACTCAAAACGTGCTGTTTTGCTAAAATAAGCGGCAAATTTTAGATCGTTGAAATCGTTCAAATAGAAGCAATATTAATAAAAACAGATAATAAAAATTTAAATTACGTTTTATGCTGTTTTACGCGTTAAAACGCAGATTAAAAACTCAAAACGTGCTGTTTGCACAAAATAAGCATTTTCAAGCATTTTAGATCGTTGAAATCGTTCAAATAGACGCAATAATTATAAAAACGAATAGCGAAATTTTACCGTCGTTTTTGTACGTTTGCGTTAAAGCGCGGTTAAGCTCAAAACATGCTGTTTTGCAAAATAAGCATTTTCAAGCATTTTAGATCACGTGCGTCTGTTAAATACGAAGCAATATTAATAAAAACGAATAATAAAAATTCACGTGGTTGCCCATGCTGTTTTACGCGTTAAAACGCAGATTAAAGCTCAAAACGTGCTGTTTTGCTAAAATAAGCATTTTCAAGCATTTTAGATCGTTGAAATCACGTTCAAATGGGCACGTAATGCGGCAAAAAAACAGTGGCAAAAATTTGTGGTTTTTATGCTGTTTACGCGTTAAAACGCAGATTAAAGCTCAAAACGTGCTGTTTTGCTGAAATGCGCATTTTTCAGCATTTTAGATCGTTGAAATCGTTCAAATAGAAGCAATATTAATAAAAACGGGCCAATAAAAATTCGTTGTTTTATGTTGTTGTTTTACGCGTTAAAACGCTGATTAAAGCTCAAAACGTGCTGTTTTTGCTAAAATAAGCATTTTCAAGCATTTTGGATTCGTTGAAATCGTTCAAATAGACACAATATTAATAAAACGAATAATAAAAATTCGTCGTTTTATGCTGTTTCACGCGTTAAAACGCAGATTAAAACTCAAAACGTGCTGTTTGCTTTAAAATAAGCATTTTCAAGCATTTTACAGACCGTTGAAATCGTTCAAATACGGCAATATTAATAAAAACGAATAATAAAGAATTTCGTCGTTTTATGCTGTTTTACGCGTTAAAACGCAGATTAAAGCTCAAAACATGCTGTTTTTGCTAAAATAAGCATTTTCAGCATTTTAGATCATTGAAATCGTTTAAATGAAGCGTATTAATAAAAACGAATAATAAAAAATTCGTGTTTATGCTTTTGTTTTACGCGTTAAAACGCAGATTAAAGCCAAGCGTGCTGTTTTCCTAAAATAAAAGCATTTTCAAGCGACGATCGTTGAAATCGTTCAAATAGAAACAATATTGATAAAAACAAATAATAAAAATTGCGTCGTTTTTTATGCTGTTTTACGCGTTAAAACGCAGATTAAAACTCAAAACGGTAGCTGTTTTGCTAAAATAAGCATTTTCAAGCATTTTTGAATCATTGAAATCGTTCAAAATAGACGCAATAGTAATAAAAACGAATAATAAAAATTCGTCGTTTTATCGCTTATTTTTGCGTTAAAAACGCAGATTAAAGCTCAAAACGTGCTGTTTTGCTTTAAATAGCATTTTTCGGCATTTTAGATCGTTGAAGTGTTCCAAATAAAGCAATATTAAAAACGAATAATAAAAATTTCGTCGTTTTTATGCAGTTTTACGCGTTAAACGCAGATTAAAACTCAAAACGTGCTGTTTTTGCTAAAATAAGCATTTTCAAGGATTTTAGATCGTTGAAATCGTTCAAATAGACGCAATATTAATAAAAGCAGACCGGCAAAACACGTCGTTTTTGCCTTTTGTGCGTTAAGCGCAGATTAAACTTTCAAAACGCTGATGTTTTGCTAAAATAAGCATTTTCAAGCATTTTTGGTCGTTGAAATCGTTCAAATAGACGCAATATTAAGAAAAACGAATAATAAAATTTCGTCGTTTTATGCTTACGACACGCGTTAAAACGCTGATTAAAGCTCAAAACGATGCTGTTTTGCTAAAATAAGCATTTTTCAAGCATTTTAGATCGTTGGAAATCGTTCAAATAGAAGCAATATTAATAAAAACGAATAATAAAAATTCGTCGTTTTTATGCTGTTTTTAGGCGTTAAAACGCAGATTAAACTCAAAACGTGCTGTTTTGCTAAAATAAGCATTTTTCAAGCATTTTAGATCGTTGAAATCGTTGGAAATAGAAACAATAGTAAAAAACCGAGATAATAAAAAATTCGTCGTTTTATGCTGTTTTACGCGTTAAAACGCAGATTAAGCTGCAAACGATGCTGTTTTGCTAAAATAAGCATTTCAAGCATTTTGGATCGTTGAAATCGTTCAAATGGGCGCGTATTGGCAAAAACGGAATAATAAAAATTTCGTAGTTTTATGCTGTTTTACGCGTTAAAACGCAGATTAAAGCTCAAGCGTACCGTTTTGCTAAAATAAGCATTTTCAGAAGCATTTTAGATCGTTGAAATCGTTCAAATAGAAGCAATAATAATAAAAACAGATAATAAAAATTTCGTCGTTTTTATGCTGTTTTTACGCGTTAAAACGCAGATAAAAAGCTCAAAACGTGCTGTTTTGCTAAAATAAGCATTTTCAAACATTTTAGATCGTTGAAATCGTTTTAAATAGAAGCAATATTAATAAAAACGAATAATAAAAATTCGTCATTTTTATGCTGTTTATGCGTTAAAACGCAGATCAAAGCTCAAAACGTGCTGTTTTGCTAAAATAGCATTTTCAAGCATTTTTAGATCGTTGAAATCGTTCAAATAAGCAATATTAATAAAAACGAATAATAAAAATTCGTCATTTTATGCTGTTTTACGCGTTAAAACGCAGATTAAAGCAAAACGTGCTGTTTTGCTAAAATAAGCATTTTCAAGCATTTTAGATCGTTTAAATCGTTCAAATAGACGCAATATTAATAAAAACGGATAATAAATTTCGTCGTTTTTATGCTGTTTTACGCGTTAAAACGCAGATTAAAGCTCAAATCGTGCTGTTTTTGCTAAAATAAGCATTTTCAAGCATTTTAGATCGTTGGAAATCGTTTCAAATAGAAGCAATATTAATAAAAACCAATAGCAAAAAATTCGTCGTTTTATGCTGTTCTCCGCGTTAAAACGCAGATTAAAGCTAAAAACGTGCTGTTTTGCTAAAATAAGCATTTTCAAGCATTTTAGATCGTTGAAATCGTTCAAATAGAAGCAATATTAATAAAAACGAATAATAAAAATTGTCGTTTTATGCTGTTTTAGCGTTGAAACGCAGATTAAAGCTCAAAACGTCCGTTTTGCTAAATAAGCATTTTCGCATTTTAGATCGCTTGAAATCGTTCAAATAGACGCAATATTAATAAAATCGAATAATAAAATTCGTCGTTTTATGCGTTTTACGCGTTAAAACGCAGATTAATCAAAACGTGCTGTTTTGCTAAAATAAGCATTTTCAGCATTTGATCGTTGAAACGTTCAAATAGACGATATTAATAAAAAACGAATAATAAATTGTCGTTTTATGTGTTTTACTTAAAACGCAGAATAAAAGCTCTAAAGTGCTGTTTTGCTAAATAAGCATTTTCAAGCATTTTAGATCGTTGAAATGTTCAAATAAGCAATATTAATAAAAACGAATATTTAAAATTTCGTCATTTTATGCTGTTTTGCGTTAAAAACTCAGATTAAAGCTCAAAACGTGCTGTTTTGCTAAAATAAGCATTTTCAAGCATTTTAGATCGTTGAAATCGTTCAAAATAGACGCAATATTAATAAAAACGAATATAAAATTCGTCGTTTTATGTGTTTTAGCGTTAAAACGAAATTTAAAAAAAAAAAGGTTTTTAAAATGCTTTTAAGCTTTTAGCGTTAAACGTTAAATAAGGGTTTTTAAAAAAAAAAGTTTAAAAAAAAATTTTGTCTTTTTAAATTTTTTTAGGAAAAAAATAAAAGTAAAAAATTTTTGTAAAAAATTTTTTTTAAACGTTAAACGTTAAATAAAGCTTTTAAAAAAAAATTTTTAAAAAGCTTTTTCTTTTTACCGTTAAAAACGAAATTTAAAAAACAAAAAAATCTGTTTTGTTTTAAAAAGTTTTTAAGCATTTTAACTTCAAAACTTTCTGGCTAAAAAAAAAAAAGAATTAAAACCCTTTTAGTTTTTTACCTTTAAAAACCCAATTAAAAAAATTTTTGCTAAAATGTTTTTTCGCTTTTAGAGTTAAACTAAAAAAAATTTTTAAAAAAAAAGAAAAAAAAAAAAAGCTTTTATCTTTTTTACCGTTAAAACGAAATTTAAAAAAAAAAGGGTTTTTAAAAATGCATTTTAAGCTTTTAGCGTTGAAACGTTAAACCCAAAATTTAATAAAAACAATAAAAAAATTTTTTTTTTATGCTTTTTTAGCTTAAAAAGCAGAAAAAAAACCCCGTGCTTTTTTGCTAAAAAAGTTTTTAAAGTTTTTAACGTTGTGAAAATAAGAAAATTTTAAAAAAAAATTTTAAAAAATTTTTTTCTTTTTTTTATTAAAAAAAAAACCCCTGCTGTTTTGCTAAAAAAGCATTTTAAGCCCGTTGTGTTAAAAGAAAAAAAAAGAAAAAAAAAAAATTTTCTGTTTTTTGTTTGGTTAAAACGAATTTAAAAGCTAAAGCTTTTTTTAAAAAAATTTTTTTTAAGTTTTTAGTCGTTTTGTTAAAAAACAAACTTAAAAACAATAAAAAAAAAAAGGTTTTTTTTTCGGCGTTGCTAAAGGGCTTTTTTGAAAAAAAAGGGCTTTTAAAAGCATTTTCCATTTAAATCTTAAATGGAAAAAAATTTAAAAAAAAAAAAAAAATTTTTTTTTTTTTTAAAAAAACGCGGCCCAAAAACGGTTTTTTTTTAAAAAAAAATTTTTGCTTTTAAAAATTTAAAATTTAAAACAAAAAATATTAATAAAAAACGAAAAAAAAAAATTTTTTTTTTTTTAAAAAAAGCGAAAAAAGCTAAAAACGCCTTTTTTGCAAAAAAAGCTTTTCAAGCATTTTCCCCCAAACGTTAAAAAAAAAAAAAAAAAAAAAAAAAATTTTTTTATCTTTTTTTAGCTTCGCGTTAAAAACCCCAAAAAATTTTTTTTAAAAAATTTTTTAAAAAAAATTTTAGTTTGGGGAAATCGTTCAAATAAAAATTTTTAATAAAAACGAATAATAAAATTTTCCCTTTTTTTTTTTTTGGGTTAAAACGCGAAAAAAAAAAACGTGCTTTTTTGCAAAATAAGCATTTTCAAGTTTTTAGATCGTTGAAATCTTTTAAATAAAAATATTAAAAAACGAAAAAAAAATTTGTCGTTTTTTTTTCCAAAAAAGGGAAAAAAGTAAACTTTTTTGCTTAATTTTAACTTTTTAAAGGTTTTAAATTTTTAAAAGAGCAATATTAATAAAAACAAATTTAAAAAAAATTCGTCGTTTTATGCTGTTTTAGGGCGTTAAAACGCAGATTAAACCCCAAAACGTGCTGTTTTGCTAAAATAACATTTTCAAGCATTTTAGATCGTTGAAATCGTTCAAATAAAAAGAAATTTAATAAAAAAAAAAAAAAAAACCGTTTTATCGTTTACGCTTTAAAAACGCAGTTTAAAATCAAAACGTGCTGTTTTGCTAAATAAGCATTTTCAAGCTTTTTAAATCGTTGAAATCGTTCAAAAAAAAATTAATAAAACGAATAAAAAAAATTGTCGTTTTTTTTTTTTGCAAAAAAAAAAAAACCCCTTGTTTTGCTAAAAAAAGCTTTTTTTGGGAGTTTGAAATCGTTCAAATAGAGCAATATTAAAAACGAATAAAAAAAATTCCCTTTTTTTGTTTTAGGGTTGCAGATTAAAGCTCAAAACTTTTTTTTGCTAAAAAAAATTTTTCAAGATTTTAGATCGTAAATCTTCAAATAAAAGAAAATTTTAATAAAAACGAATAATAAAAAATTCGTTTTTTTATGCTTTTTTACGCTTTAAAAACGCAGATTGCAAAAACGTGCGTTTTGCTAAAATTAAACTTTCGCATTTTTTTAAATGTTCAAATAGAACAATATTAATAAAAAAAAATTTTAAAACCCGTCGTTTTTTTTTTTTTAAAAACGCAGAAAAGCCCCCTTTTTTTAAAAAATTTTGCTTTTTTTAAAATTTAAAAAAAAATTTTAATAAAAAAAAAAAAAAAATTTTTTTTTTTTTCAAAAAAGGGAAAAATAAAGGCGGTTCCCAAAGCATTTTAACAAAAAATTAAATGAACAAAAAAAAAAAAAAAAAATTTTTTTTTGCTTTTTCCTTGGGAAAAAGTAAAATTTTTTTTTAAAAAATTTTTTTTTTTTAAACGTTCAAAAGAGAAAATTTAAAAAAACCCGAAAAAAAAAATTTTTTTTGTTTTCCGCTTAAAAAGTTAAAGCTAAAAACGTCTTTTTCCCAAAAAAAAAATTTTAACTTAAATTTAAATAAAAAAAAAAAAAACGAAAAAAAAATTTTTTTTTTTTTAGGGTTTTTTTAGGTTAAACGCGTAAAGCCAAAAGGGCTTTTAAAAAAAAATTTTGTTTTTTAATTTTAAATTTTAAATGCGTTTTTTAAAAAAACGAAAAAAAAAATTTTGTGTTTTTTTTTAGCTTCCAGAAAAAAAAAGTGTTTTTTAAAATAAGCATTTAAAAAAGATTTTAAATCGTTAAATGTTTAAATAAAAACGAAAATAAAAACCCTTTTTGTTTTTTGGGGTTAAAAAATTTCAAAATTGAAAAAAAAAATTTTTTAAGCATTTTGGGGAAAAAATTAAAAACGCTTTAATAAAAAAAAAAAACCGGAAAAAGTGTTTTGGTTAAAAAGCTTTAAAGCTAAAATGTGTTTTCCAAAATAAGTTTTTAAATTTTAACCCGGAAATCGTCTAACGAAAAATTAAAAAGAATTAAATTTTTTCCGTTTTGCTTTAAAAGAAATTAAAAAAAAACCTGTTTTGAAAAAAATAAGCTTTTTAAAAATTTTAAAAACGTTTTTTTTTTTAAAAAAAACGAAAAAAAAAATTACGATGTGTTTTGCTTAAAAGAAAAATCAAAAGTTTTGTAAATTTTTTTCAAGCATTTTAGATCTTTGAAATCGTTCAAATAGAAGCAAATATTAAAAAAAAAAATAATAAAAAATTCGTCGTTTTATGCTTTTTTACGCTTTAAAAAACGCAGATTAAAACCCTAAAAAACGTGCTTTTTTTCAAAATAAGCATTTTCAAGCTTTTTTGGATCGTTAAACCCCCTTTCCAAATTGAAATTTTAAAAAAAACCCCCAAAAAAAATTTCGTGGGGGAACCCACGCGTTAAAACGCTGTTTAAAAACTCAAAACGTGCTGTTTTGTTTAAAAAGTTTTTTTCCCCAAGACCAAAAACGTTCAAATAAAAGGGCCAATTTAATAAAAACGAATAAAAAAAAATTGTCGTTTTTATGTTTTTTTACGCGTTAAAACGCAGTTTAAAAAGCTCAAAACGTCCCTTTTTTTGCTAAAATAACTTTTTTCAAGTTTTTTAGATCGTTAAAAATCGTTCAAATAGACGCAAATTAAAAAAAACGAAAAAAAAATTTTCGTTTTTTTTTACTCGTTAAAACGCAGTTTAAAAACCAAAACTGCTGTTTGCTAAAATAAGCATTTTCAAGCTTTTTAACCCGTTGAAACCGCCCAAATAGACGCAAATTAATAAAAACGAATAAAAAAAATTTTCCGTCGTTTTATGTTTTTTTATGCGTTAAAATGCTGTTTAAAAATAAAAGGGCTGTTTTGCTAAAATAAGCATTTTCAACTTTTTTAATCGTTAAAAATCTTTTTCAAATAGAAGCAATATTAAAAAAAAAAACGAATAAAAAAAAAATTGTTTTTTATGTTGTTTTACGCTTTAAAAACGCAGTTTAAAAGGGCTCAAAACGTGCTGTTTTGCTAAAATAAGCATTTTCAAGCATTATAGATCGTTGAAATCGTTCAAATAGGACGCAATATTAAAAAAAAACGAATAAAAAAAAATTCGTCGTTTTATGCTTTTTTAGGGTTAAAACCCCGGGTCTCAAAATTGCTGTTTTGCAAAAATAAGCATTTTCAAGCTTTTAAAAGGGTCGTTGAAATCGTTCAAATAGAAGCAATATTAAAAAAGGGTTTTGGGGGTTTGGTTGGGGTTTCCCGTGCTGTTTTGCTAAAAAAAAGCATTTTCAAGCATTTTAGACGTTGAAACCCTTTCCCAAATAGACGCAATATTAATAAAAAAAATAAAAAAATTTCGCCCTTTTTTATGTTGTTTTACGCTTTAAAAAACGCTTTTTAAAAGCTAAAAACGTGCTGTTTTGCTAAAATAAGCATTTTCAAGCATTTTAGATCGTTGCCCGTTCAAAAGGCAAATTAAAAAAAACGAAAAAAAATTGTCTTTTTTATGCTTTTTTACGCGTTAAAACGCAGTTTAAAAACTAAAAACGTGCTGTTTTGTTTTAAAAAAAAAGCTTTTTCAAGCATTTTGATCGTTGAAACCCGTTAAAAGGGGCCGCAATATTAAAAAAAAACGAATAAAAAAAATTTTTTTTTTATGCTGTTTTACCGTTAAACGCAGTTTAAAAACTCAAAACGTGCGGGTTTTCAAAAAAACATTTTCAACATTTTAGACGTTGAAATTTCAAAAGAGCAAATTAATAAAAACGAATAATAAAAATTTCGTCGTTTTTATGCTTTTTTATGCGTTTTCGGATTAAAGCTAAAAACGTGCTTTTTTTGCTAAAAAAACATTTTAAAAGCTTTTTAATGGGTTTAAATCTTTTAAAATAGAAAAAATTAAAAAAAAACGAATAAAAAAAAATTTCGTCTTTTTTTATGCTGTTTTACGCTTTAAAAACGCAGTTTAAAAAGCTCAAAACGTCCCGTTTTGCTAAAATAAGCTTTTTCCCAAGCATTTTGACGTTAAAACCGTTCAAATAGCGCAATATTAATAAAAACGAAAAAAAAATTCGTCTTTTTTTATGCTGTTTTACGCGTTAAAACGCAGATTAAAGCTAAAAACGTGCTTTTTTGCAAAAAAAGGCTTTTCTAGCATTTTAGATCGTTGAAATCGTTCAAATAGAAGCAATATTAAAAAAAACGAATAAAAAAAAAATTCGTCTTTTTTATGCTTTTTTTACGCGTTAAAACGCAGTTAAAAAACTCAAAACGTGCTGTTTTGCAAAAATGCATTTTCAAGCTTTTTTAGATTTGGGGAAATCGTTCAAATAGACGAAATTATTAAAAAAAAAACGAATAATAAAAAATTTTGTCGTTTTATGCTGTTTTACGCTTTAAAAACCGGCAGTTTAAAAAGCTCAAAACGTGCTGTTTTGATAAAAAAGCTTTTTCAAGCATTTTAGATCGTTGAAATCGTTCAAATAGAAAAATATTAAAAAAAAACAAATTTAATAAAAATTTGCCTTTTTTTATGTTGTTTTACGCGTTAAAACGCGGATTAAAGCTCAAAACGTGCCGTTTTGCTAAAATAAGCATTTTTCCAACTTTTTGATCGTTGAAACCTTTTTGAATAAACAATATTAAAAAAAAACGAATAAAAAAATTCGTCTTTTTTATGTTGTTTACGCGTTAAAACGCAGATTTAAAACGGCTGTTTTGCTAAAATAAGCATTTTCAAGTTTTTTAGATCGTTGAAACGTTCAAATAGACACAATATTAATAAAAGGGGAAATAAAAATTTCGTCTTTTTTATGCTTTTTTATGCGTTAAAACGCTGATTAAATTAAAACGTGCTGTTTTGCTAAAATAAGCTTTTTCAAGATTTTAGATCGTTCAAATCGTTCAAATAGAAGCAATATTAAAAAAAAAACGAATAAAAAAAAAATTCGTCTTTTTTATGTTGTTTTACGCGTTAAACGCAGATTACAGCTCAAAACGTGCTGTTTTTTTAAAATAAACATTTTAAAGTTTTTTAGATCGTTGAAATCGTTCAAATAGAAGCAATATTAATAAAAACGAATAAAAAAAATTTCGTGGTTTTTATGCTTTTTTAACGCGTTAAAACGCAGATTAAAGCTAAAAACGTGCCTTTTTTGCAAAAATAAGTTTTTTAAGCATTTTAGATCGTTGAAATGGGTTTGAATAGAAGCAATATTAAATAAAACGAATAATAAAAAATTTCGTCTTTTTTATGTTTTTTTTTACGTTTTAAACGCAGATTGAAGCTCAAAACTTGCTGTTTTGTTTAAAAAAAAAGCATTTTCAAGCATTTTAGATCTTTTAAACCCCGTTCAAAAAAGACGCAATATTAATAAAAACGGAATAAAAAAAATTTCGTCTTTTTTATGCTGTTTACCTTAAAAACGCAGAATACAGCTCAAAACGTGCTTTTTTTTGGGTTAAAAATAAGCATTTTCAAGATTTTAGATCGTTGAAATCGTTAAATAAAAGAATATTAAAAAAAACGAATAATTAAAACCCGTCGTTTTTATGTGTTTTCCGAAAAACGCAGTTTAAAAGCTCAAAACGTGCTTTTTTTTTGCTAAAATAAGCATTTTCAAGCATTATAGATCGTTGAAACCCTTTTAAAAATAGACGCAATATTAAAAAAAAACAAATAAAAAAAAAATTCGTCGTTTTATGCAGTTTTACGCGTTAAAACGCAGATTAAAGCTAAAAACGTGCTTTTTTGCTAAAATAATCATTTTCAAGCATTTTTGATCGTTGAAACCGTTAAAAATAGAAGCAATATTAAAAAAAAACAAATTTAAAAAAAATTCGTCGTTTTTATGTTTTTACGCTTTAAAAAGCGGAATTAAAGCTCAAAACGTGCTGTTTTGCTAAAAAAAACATTTTCAAGCTTTTTAAATCTTTGGGGAAATCGTTCAAATAGACGCAATATTAATAAAAACGAATAAAAAAAATTTCGTCTTTTTTATGCTGTTTTTACGGGGTTAAAACGCTGATTAAACCCTCAAAACGTGCTGTTTTGTTTTAAAATAAGCATTTTCAAGCTTTTTTAGATCGTTGAAATCGTTCTAGAAGCAAATTAAAAAAAAAAACGAATAAAAAAAAATTTTGGTTTTTATGTTGTTTTACGGGGTTAAAAACGCAGATTAAAGCTCAAAACGTGCTGTTTTGCAAAAATAAGCAAAAAGCTTTTTTGATCTTTGGGAAATCGTTCAAAAGACGCAATATTAAAAAAAACGAATAAAAAAAAATTTCGTCTTTTTTATGTTGTTTTAGGGTTAAAACGTTTGATTAAAACTAAAAAACGTGCCGTTTTGTTTAAAAAATAAGCATTTTCAAGCATTTTAGATCGTTTGAAATCGTTTAAATAGAAAAAAATATTAAAAAAAACGAATAAAAAAAATTGGGGCCATTTTTATGCTTTTTTACGCTTTAAAAACGCAGATTAAAGCTAAAAAACGTGCTGTTTTGCTAAAATAAGCATTTTCAAGCATTTTAGATCGTTAAAACCGTTCAAATAGACGCAATATTAAAAAGAAACGAATAATAAAAATTTCGTCTTTTTTTAATGTTGTTTTACGGGGTTAAAAAACGCTGATTAAAGCTCAAAACGTGCTTTTTTTTTAAAATAAGCATTTTCAAGCATTTTAGATCGTTGAAATCTTTTAAAAGGAAGCAATATTAATAAAAACGAATAATAAAAATTCGTCTTTTTTTATGTTTTTTTTTGCTTAAAACGCAGATTAAACTCAAAACGTGTTTTTTTCAAAATAAGCATTTTCAAGCTTTTTTAATCGTTGAAATGTTCAAATAGACGAAATATTAATAAAACAATTAAAAATTTCGTCTTTTTTTATGCTGTTTTAGGGTTAAAACGCAGAAAAAACTCAAAACGTGCTGTTTTGCTAAAATAAGCATTTTAAAGCATTTTAGATCGTTGAAATCGTTCAAATAGAAGCAATATTAATAAAAACGAAAAATTTAAAAATTTTTCTTTTTTCGT
>NW_027045928.1:0-41016 GCF_025399875.1 Dalotia coriaria | reverse complement strand
ATTGCGTCTATTTGAACGATTTCAACGATCTAAAATGCTTGAAAATGCTTATTTTAGCAAACAACACGTTTGAGCTTTAATCTGCGTTTAACGCGTAAAACAGCATAAAACGACGAATTTTTATTATTCGTTTTTATTAATATTGCATCAATTTGAACGATTTCAACGATCTAAAACGCTTGAAAATGCTTATTTTAGCAAAACAGCACGTTTTGAGCTTTTAATCTGCGTTTTAACGCGTAAAAAGAGCATAAAAACGACGAATTTTTATTATTCGTTTTTATTAATATTGCGTCTATTTGAACGATTTCAACGATCTAAAATGCTTGAAAATGCTTATTTTAGCAAAACAGCCCGTTTTGAGCTTTAATCTGCGTTTTAACGCGTAAAACAGCATAAAAACGACGAATTTTTTATTATTCGTTTTTATTAATATTGCGCTATTTGAACGATTTCAACGATCTAAAATGCTTGAAAATGCTTATTTTAGCAAAACAGCACGTTTTGAGCTTTTAATCTGCGTTTTAACGCGTAAAACAGCATAAAACGACGAATTTTTTATTATTCGTTTTTATTAATATTGCGTCTATTTGAACGATTTCAACGATCTAAAATGCTTGAAAATGTTTTATTTTAGCTAAACAGCACGTTTTGAGCTTTTAATCTGCGTTTTAACGCGTAAAAGCATAAAAACGACGAATTTTTATTATTCGTTTTTTAATATTGCTTTCTTTTTTGAAACGATTTCAACGATCAAATGCTTGAAAATGCTTATTTTAGCAAAACAGCACGTTTTGAGCTTTATTCTGCGTTTTAACGCGAAAACAGCATAAAACGACGAAATTTTATTATTCGTTTTTATAATATTGCGTCTATTTGAACGATTTCAACGATCTAAAATACTTGAAAATGCTTTATATTAGCAAAACAGCACGTTTTGAGCTTTAATCTGCGTTTTAACGCGTAAAACAGCATAAAATGACGAATTTTTATTATCCGTTTTTATTAATATTGCTTTATTTAAACGATTTCAACGATCTAAAATGCTTGAAAATGCTTTTTAAGCAAAACAGCACGTTTTGAGCTTTAATCTGCGTTTTAACGCTTAAAACAGCATAAAAAACGACAGAAAATTTTATTATTCGTTTTTTATTAATATTGCCTCATTTGAACGATTTTAACGATCTAAAATGCTTGAAAATGCTTATTTTAGCAAAACAGCACGTTTTGAGCTTTAATCTGCGTTTTAACGCGTAAAAGAGCATAAAACGACGAATTTTTTATTATTCGTTTTTATTAATATTGCGTCTATTTGAACGAATTCAACGATCTAAAATGCTTGAAAATGCTTATTTTAGCAAAACAGCACGTTTTGAGCTTTAATCTGCGTTTTAACGCGTAAAACAGCATAAAAAGACGATTTTTTATTATTCGTTTTATTTATTGCTTCTGTTTGAACGATTTCAACGATCTAAAAGGCTTGAAAATGCTTATTTTAGAAAAACAGCATCGTTTTGAGCTTTTAATCTGCGTTTTAACGCGTAAAACAGCATAAAACGACGAAATTTTATTATTCGTTTTTATTAATATTGCGTCTATTTGAACGATTTCAACGATCTAAAAATGCTTGAAAATGCTTATTTTAGCAAAACAAGTTTTGAGCTTTATTCTGCGTTTTAACGCGTAAAACAGCATAAAACGACAAAATTTTTTATTATTCGTTTTTATTTTTATTGCGTCTATTTGAACGATTTCAACGATCTAAAATGCTTGAAAATGCTTATTTTAGCAAAACAGCACGTTTTGAGCTTTTAATCTGCGTTTTAACTCGTAAAACAGCATAAAAACGACGAATTTTTATTATTCGTTTTTATTAATATTGCTTCTATTTGAACGATTTCAACGATCTAAAATGCTTGAAAATGCTTATTTTAGCAAAACAGCACTTTTTGAGTTTTAATCTGCGTTTTAACGCGTAAAACAGCATAAAACGACGAATTTTTTATTATTCGTTTTTAATAATATTGCGTCTATTTGAACGATTTCAACGATCTAAAATGCTTGAAAATGCTTATTTTAGCAAAACAACACGTTTTGAGCTTTAATCTGCGTTTTAACGCGTAAAACAGCATAAAACGACGAATTTTTTATTATTCGTTTTTATTAATATTGCTTCAATTTGAACGATTTCAACGATCTAAAATGCTTGAAAATGTTTTATTTTAGCAAAACAGCACGTTTTGAGCTTTATTCTGCGTTTTAACGCGTAAAACAGCATAAAAACGACGAAATTTTTATTATTCGTTTTTATTAATATTGCGTCTATTTGAGCGATCTCAACGATCTAAAATGCTTGAAAATGCTTATTTTAGCAAAAAGCACGTTTTGAGCTTTAATCTGCGTTTTAACGCGTAAACAGCATAAAATGACGAATTTTTTATTATTCGTTTTATTATATTGCTTCTATTTAAACGATTTCAACGATCTAAAATGCTTGAAAATGCTTATTTTAGCAAAACAGCACGTTTTGAGCTTTAATCTGCGTTTTAACGCGAAAAACAGCATAAAAACGACGAAATTTTTAATTCGTTTCTATTAATATTGCTTCTATTTGACCGATTTCAACGATCTAAAATGCTTGAAAATGCTTATTTTAGCAAAACAGCACGTTTTGAGCTATAATCTGCGTTTTAACGCGTAAAACAGCATAAAAACGACGAAATTTTTATTATTCGTTTTATTAATATTGCGTCTATTTTGAACGATTTCAACGATCTAAAATGCTTGTAAATGCTTATTTTAGCAAAACAGCACGTTTTGAGTTTATTCTGCGTTTTAACGCGTAAAAAAAGCATAAAACGACGAAATTTTTATTATTCGTTTTTATTTTTTGCGTCTATTTGAACGATTTCAACGATCTAAAATGCTTGAAAATGCTTATTTTAGCAAAACGACGTTTTGAGCTTTATTCTGCGTTTTAACGCGTAAAACAGCATAAAAACGACGAAATTTTCATTATTCGTTTTTATTTTTATTGCGCCTATTTGAACGATTTCAACGATCTAAAATGCTTGAAAATGCTTATTTTAGCAAAACAGCACGTTTTGAGTTTTAATCTGCGTTTTAACGCGTAAAACAGCATAAAAACGACGAATTTTTTATTATTTGTTTTTATTAATATTGCTTTATTTGAACGATTTCAACGATCTAAAATGCTTGAAAATGCTTATTTTAGCAAAACAGCACGTTTTGAGCTTTAATCTGCGTTTTAACGCGTAAAACAGCATAAAAATGACGAATTTTTTATTATCCGTTTTATTAATATTGCTTCTATTTAAACGATTTCAACGATCTAAAATGCTTGAAAATGCTTTATTTTAGCAAAACAGCACGTTTTGAACTTTAATCTGCGTTTTAACGCGCAAAACAGCATAAAAACGACGAATTTTTTATTATTTGTTTTTATTAATATTGCTTCTATTTGAACGATTTCAACGATCTAAAATGCTTGAAAATGCTTATTTTAGCAAAACAGCACGTTTTGAGCTTTAATCTGCGTTTTAACGCGTAAAACAGCATAAAACGACGAATTTTTATTATTCGTTTTTATTAATATTGCTTCTATTTGAACGATTTCAACGATCTAAAATGCTTGAAAATGCTTATTTTAGCAAAACAGCACGTTTTGAGCTTTATTCTGCGTTTTAACGCGTAAAACAGCATAAAAACGACGAAATTTTTATTATTCGTTTTTATTAATATTGCCTCTATTTAAACGATTTCAACGATCTAAAATGCTTGAAAATGCTTATTTTAGCAAAACAGCATCGTTTTGAGCTTTAATCTGCGTTTTAACGCGTAAAAGCATAAAAACGACGAATTTTTATTATTCGTTTTCTATTAATATTGCTCTATTTGAACGAATTCAACGATCTAAAATGCTTGAAAATGCTTATTTTAGCAAACAGCACGTTTTGAGCTTTAATCTGCGTTTTAACGCGTAAAACAGCATAAAAAGACGATTTTGTTTATTATTCGTTTTTATCTAATATTGCTTCGTTTGAACGATTTCCAACGATCTAAAAGGCTTGAAAATGCTTATTTTAGCAAAAACAGCATCGTTTTGAGCTTTTAATCTGCGTTTTAACGCGTAAAACAGCATAAAAACGACGAAATTTTTATTATCGTTTTTATTAATATTGCGTCTATTTGAACGATTTCAACGATCTAAAATGCTTGAAAATGCTTATTTTAGCAAAACAGCACGTTTTGAGCTTTATTCTGCGTTTTAACGCGTAAAACAGCATAAAACGACGAATTTTTATTATTCGTTTTTATTTTATTGCGTCTATTTGAACGATTTCAACGATCTAAAATGCTTGAAAATGCTTATTTTAGCAAAACAGCACGTTTTGAGCTTTAATCTGCGTTTTAACCGTAAAACAGCATAAAAAACGACGAATTTTTTATTATTCGTTTTTATTAATATTGCTTCTATTTGAACGATTTCAACGATCTAAAATGCTTGAAAATGCTTATTTTAGCAAAACAGCACGTTTTGAGTTTTAATCTGCGTTTAACGCGTAAAACAGCATAAAACGACGAATTTTTTATTATTCGTTTTTAATAATATTGCGTCTATTTGAACGATTTCAACGATCTAAAATGCTTGAAAATGCTTATTTTAGCAAAACAACACGTTTTGAGCTTTAATCTGCGTTTTAACGCGTAAAACAGCATAAAAACGACGAATTTTTATTATTCGTTTTTATTAATATTGCTTCAATTTGAACGATTTCAACGATCTAAAATGCTTGAAAAATGCTTATTTTAGCAAAACAGCACGTTTTGAGCTTTATTCTGCGTTTTAACGCGTAAAACAGCATAAAAACGACGAAATTTTTATTATTCGTTTTTATTAATATTGCGTCTATTTGAGCGATCTCAACGATCTAAAATGCTTGAAATGCTATTTTAGCAAAAAGCACGTTTTGAGCTTTAATCTGCGTTTTAACGCGTAAAACAGCATAAAAATGACGAATTTTTATATTCGTTTTTATTATATTGCTTCTATTTAAACGATTTCAACGATCTAAAATGCTTGAAAATGCTTATTTTAGCAAAACAGCACGTTTTGAGCTTTAATCTGCGTTTTAACGCGTAAAACAGCATAAAACGACGAAATTTTTATTATTCGTTTTATTAATATTGCTTCTATTTGACCGATTTCAACGATCTAAAATGCTTGAAAATGCTTATTTTAGCAAAACAGCACGTTTTGAGCTTTAATCTGCGTTTTAACGCGTAAAACAGCATAAAACGACGAATTTTTATTATTCGTTTTTATTAATATTGCGTCTATTTGAACGATTTCAACTATCTAAAAGCTTGAAAATGCTTATTTTAGCAAAACTGCACGTTTTGACCTTTTAATCTGCGTTTTAACGCGTAAAACAGCATAAAAACGACGAAATTTTTATTATTCGTTTTATTAATATTGCTTCTATTTGAACGATTTCAACGATCTAAAAATGCTTGAAAATGCTTATTTTAGCAAAACAGCACGTTTTGAGCTTTAATCTGCGTTTTAACGCGCAAAACAGCATAAAAACGACGAATTTTTTATTATTCGTTTTATTAATATTGCGTCTATTTGAACGATTTCAACGATCTAAAATGCTTTAAAATGCTTATTTTAGCAAAACAGCACGTTTTGAGTTTAATCAGCGTTTAACGCGTAAAACAGCATAAAAACGACAAATTTTTATTATTCGTTTTATTAATATTGCGTCTATTTGAACGATTTCAACGATCTAAAAGCTTGAAAATGCTTATTTTAGCAAAACAGCACGTTTTGAGCTTTAATCTGCGTTTTAACGCGTAAAACAGCATAAAAACGACGAATTTTTATTATTCGTTTTTATTAATATTGCGTTCTATTTGAACGATTTCAACGATCTAAAATGCTTGAAAATGCTTTATTTTAGCAAAACAGCACGTTTTGAGCTTATAATCTGCGTTTTAACGCGTAAAACAGCATAAAAACGACGAAATTTTTATTATTCGTTTTTATTAATATTGCGTCTATTTGAACGATTTCAACGATCTAAAATGCTTGAAATGCTTTTTTTTAAAGCAAAACAGCACGTTTTGAGTTTATTCTGCGTTTTAACGCGTAAAACAGCATAAAAACGATAAATTTTTTATTATTCGTTTTTATTTTATTGCGTCTATTTGAACGATTTCAACGATCTAAAATGCTTGAAAATGCTTTATTTTAGCAAAACAGCACGTTTTGAGTTTTATTCTGCGTTTTAACGCGTAAAACAGCATAAAAACGACGAAATTTTCATTATTCGTTTTTATTTTATTGCGCCTATTTGAACGATTTCAACGATCTAAAATGCTTGAAAATGCTTATTTTAGCAAAACAGCACGTTTTGAGTTTTAATCTGTTTAACGCGAAAACAGCATAAAACGACGAATTTTTATTATTTTTTTTTTATTAATATTGTTTTATTTGAACGATTTCAACGATCTAAAATGCTTAAAAATGCTTATTTTGCAAAACAGCACGTTTTGAGTTTTAATCTGCGTTTTAACGCGTAAAACAGCATAAAAAGAAATTTTATTATTCGTTTTTTTAATATTGCGTCTATTTGAACGATTTCAACGATCAAAAAACGCTTGAAAATGTTTTTATTTTAGAAAAACAGCACGTTTTGAGTTTAATCTGCGTTTTAACGCGCAAAACAGCATAAAACGACGAATTTTTATTATTTGTTTTTTATTAATATTCTTTATTTGAACGTTTCAACGATCAAAAATGTTAAAAAGCTTTTTTTTAAAGAAAACAGCACGTTTGATTTTTAATTGCGTTTTAACGCGCAAAACAGCAAAAAAAAGACGAATTTTTTTATTTTTTTTTTTATTAATATTGTTTCTATTTGAACGATTTCAACGATCTAAAATGCTTGAAAATGCTTATTTTAGCAAAACAGCACGTTTTGAGCTTTAATCTGCGTTTTAACGCGCAAAACAGCATAAAAACGACGAATTTTTATTATTTGTTTTTATTAATATTGCTTCTATTTGAACGATTTCAACGATCTAAAATGCTTGAAAATGCTTATTTTAGCAAAACAGCACGTTTTGAGCTTTTAATCTGCGTTTTAACGCGTAAAACAGCATAAAAAGACGATTTTTTATTATTCGTTTTTATTAATATTGCTTCTGTTTGAACGATTTCAACGATCTAAAAGGCTTGAAAATGCTTATTTTAGCAAAACAGCACGTTTTGAGCTTTAATCTGCGTTTTAACGCGTAAAACAGCATAAAAACGACGAAATTTTTATTATTCGTTTTTTATTAATATTGCGTCTATTTGAACGATTTCAACGATCTAAAATGCTTGAAAATGCTTATTTTAGCAAAACAGCACGTTTTGAGCTTTATTCTGCGTTTTAACGCGTAAACAGCATAAAAACGACGAAATTTTTATTATTCGTTTTTTATTTTTATTGCGTCTATTTGAACGATTTCAACGATCTAGAATGCTTGAAAATGCTTATTTTAGCAAAACAGCACGTTTTGAGCTTTTAATCTGCGTTTTAACTCGTAAAACAGCATAAAAAACGACGAATTTTTTATTATTCGTTTTTAATAATATTGCGTCTATTTGAACGATTTCAACGATCTAAAATGCTTGAAAATGCTTATTTTAGCAAAACAGCACGTTTTGAGCTTTTAATCTGCGTTTTAACGCGTAAAAACAGCATAAAACGACGAATTTTTATTATTCGTTTTTTATTAATATTGCTTCAATTTGAACGATTTCAACGATCTAAAATGCTTGAAAATGCTTATTTTGAGCAAAACAGCACGTTTTGAGCTTTATTCTGCGTTTTAACGCGTAAAACAGCATAAAACGACGAAATTTTTATATTCGTTTTTATTAATATTGCGTCTATTTGAGCGATCTCAACGATCTAAAATGCTTGAAAATGCTTATTTTAGCAAAAAGCACGTTTTGAGCTTTTAATCTGCGTTTTAACGCGTAAAACAGCATAAAAATGACGAATTTTATTATTCGTTTTTATTAATATTGCTTCTATTTAAACGATTTCAACGATCTAAAATGCTTGAAAATGCTTATTTTAGCAAAACAGCACGTTTTGAGTTTAATCTGCGTTTTAACGCCTAAAACAGCATTTTGGGCTCTTTTTTAAAGGGATTTAAAACGATCTAAAATGCTTGAAAATGTTTATTTTAGCAAAACAATCTTTTTGAGTTTTAATCTCGTTTCGCAAAACACAAAAAAAACGACAAAATTTTTTTTAATTCGTTTTTTTTAAATTTAAGTTTCTATTTGAACGTTTTCCGATCAAAAAACCTTAAAAAATGCTTATTTTAGAAAAAACAGCACGTTTTCTTTTTTGCGTTTTAACGCAAAAAACAGCAAAAAAAGACGAATTTTTATTATTTTTTTTTATTAAAAATTTGCTTCTATTTAAAAGGGATTTCAACGATCAAAAATGTTTTAAAAATGCTTTTTTTGCAAAAACAGCACGTTTTGAGTTTTAAATTCTGCGTTTTAACGCGAAAACAGCAAAAAAACGAAAAAATTTTTATTTTTTGGTTTTTATTTTTTTGTTCTTTTTGGGAACGATTTCAACGATCTAAAATGCTTGAAAAGCTTTTTTGGGCAAAACAGAAAGTTTTGAGTTTTAACCGCGTTTTAACCGTAAAACAGCAAAAAACGACAAAATTTTTTTTACCTTTTTTATTAATATTGCCCTTTTTAAAACGATTTCAACGATCAAAAAATGCCGGAAAATGCTTATTTTAGCAAAACAGCACTTTTGAGTTTTAATCTGCTTTTTTTAACGCGCGTAAAACAGCAAAAAAACGACAAATTTTTTTATTATTCGTTTTTTTTAAATTTGCTTCATTTAAACGATTTCAACGATCTAAAAATGCTTAAAAAATGCTTTTTTTTTAAAGCAAAAAAACATTTTTTTGAGTTTTAAATTTCGGTTTAACGCGTAAAACATAAAAACGACAAAATTTTTTATTATTGGGGTTTTTATTAATATTGCCCCATTTAACGATTTCAACGATCTAAAACGCTTGAAAATGCTTATTTTAGAAAAACAGCACTTTTTGAGTTTTATTCTGCGTTTTAACGCAAAACAGCTTTAAAACGACAAAATTTTTTTATTATTCTTTTTTAAAAAGCGTCTATTTAAACGATTTCAACGACAAAAATGCTTGAAAATGCTTTTTTTAAAAGAAAAACAGCACGTTTTAAAAGTTTTTAATCTCCGTTTTAAGGCGTAAAACAGCATAAAAAGACAAATTTTTTTTTAAAATTCGTTTTTTTTAAAAAATTGTTTCTATTTAACGTTTTCCCCAACGATCTAAAATCCGAAAATGCTTATTTTAGCAAAACACCCGTTTTGAGTTTTTAATCTGCGTTTTAACGCGTAAAAAAAAAAAGCAAAAAAAAGACAAAATTTTTTATTATTCGTTTTTTATTAATATTGCTTCTATTTAAACGATTTCAACGATCTAAAATGCTTGAAAAAGGGTTTTATTTTCAAAAACAGCACGTTTTGTTTTTTAATCTGCTTTTTAACGCGAAAACAGCAAAAACGACAAAATTTTTTTATTTTTCGTTTTATTTTTATTGCGTCTATTTAAAACAAATTTAAAATATTAAAAATGCTTGAAAATGCTTATTTTAGCAAAACGCACGTTTTGATTTTAACGGTTTTAACCGAAAAACAGCAAAAAAACGACAATTTTTATTATTCTTTTTTATTAATTTTTTGCTTCATTTGAACGATTTCAACGATAAAAAATGCTTGAAAATGTTTATTTTAGCAAAACAGAACGTTTTGAGTTTTAACCGCTTTTTTAAGGGAAAAAACAGCAAAAAAACGAGGGAAATTTTTTTATTATTCTTTTTTATTAATATTGCCTTTTTGGGAACGATTTCAACGTTCAAAAAATTTTTTTTAAAAAATGTTTTTTTTGCAAAAAACACGTTTTGAGTTTTAATCTGCGTTTTAACGCGTAAAAAAAGCAAAAAAAAACGACAAATTTTTTATTATTCGTTTTTTTTAAATTTTTTTTTTTAAAGGGTTTTTTTAACGTTTCAAAAAAGTTTTAAAAAGCTTTTTTTAGAAAAAAACAGCACCTTTTGAGTTTTTTTTCTGCGTTTTAACGGTAAAACAGCATAAAAACGACAAAATTTTTTAAATTTCGTTTTTTTTTAAATTTTGGGTTCTTTTTTAAAGATTTCAACGATCAAAAAATCCCTTGAAAATGCTTATTTTAGAAAAAACAGCACGTTTTGTTTTTTTTAATCTGCGTTTAACGCGTAAAACAGCATAAAATGACAAAATTTTTATTTTTCGTTTTATTAATATTTTCCTTTTTAAAACGATTTAAAACGACCAAAAGCTTGAAAATGCTTATTTTAGCAAAACAGCACGTTTTGAGTTTTTAATCTGCGTTTTAACGCGTAAAAAAAGCATAAAACGACAAAAATTTTTTTATTATTCGTTTTATTAATAGGGTTTCATTTGAACGATTTAAACCCATTTAAAATGCTTAAAAAATGTTTTTTTTAAAGCAAAAACTTAAGTTTTGATTTTTAATCTGCGTTTTAACGCGTAAAACAGCAAAAAAACGACGAATTTTTTTTTTCTTTTTTATTAAATTGCTCATTTGAAGGGATTTAAAACCACCCCAAAATGTTTTGAAAAGTTTTTTTTTTAGAAAAACGCATTTTTTGACCTTTTTTTCTGCGTTTTAAGGGCGTAAAAACAAAAAAAACGACGTTTTTTTTTATTTTTCGTTTTTTAAATATTGCCCCTTTTTGAACGATTTCAACGATCTAAAATGTTTGAAAATGTTTATTTTAGAAAAAAAACAGCCGTTTTGAGTTTTAAATTCCCGGTTTTAACGCGAAAACAGCATAAAAAAAATTTTTTATTATTCGTTTTTATTAATATTGCTTTATTTCATTTCAACGTTCAAAAAATGTTTGAAAATTTTTTTTGGAAAAAAACACCCGTTTTGAGTTTTAACTGCGTTTTAAACGCGTAAAACAGCAAAAAAAACGACTTTTTTTTTTATTTTTTGTTTTTATTAATATTGTTTCTTTTAAAAAACGATTTCAACGATCAAAAAATGCTTAAAAATGCTTTTTTAGCAAAACAGCACGTTTTGAGCTTTAATTTTGCGTTTTAACGCGAAAAAACAGCAAAAAACGACAAAATTTTTATTATTCTTTTTTTATTAATATTGTTTCTTTTTTGAACGTTTTCCCGATCTAAAATGTTTAAAATGCTTATTTTAGAAAAAACAGACGTTTTAAAACAAAGGTTTTTAACGCAAAACAGCATAAAACGACGAAAATTTTTTTTTAATTTCGTTTTTTTTAAATATTGCTTCTATTTGAACGATTTCAACGATCAAAAAATGTTTTTGAAAATGCTTTTTTTAAAAGCAAAACAGCACGTTTTATTTTAATCTGGGGTTTTAACGCGTAAAACAGCATAAAAACGACAAAATTTTTATTTTTCGTTTTTTTTAATATTGCTTCTATTTAAACGTTTTCAACATCTAAAATGCTTGAAAATGTTTATTTTAAAAACGCCGTTTTTGACCTTTAATCGGTTTAAAAAGGGCAAAAACAGCATAAAAACGACGAAATTTTTATTATTCGTTTTTTTTAAAATTTTTTGGCTCATTTGAACGTTTTTAACGACTGCCCCGCTTGAAAATGCTTTTTTTTAAGCAAAAAAAAAGCATTTTTTTGAGCTTTTATTCTGCGTTTTAACGGGGAAAACGGGCAAAAAAACGACGTTTTTATTATTCGTTTTTTTTTATTGCGCCCTTTTTTGGTGATTTCAACGATCAAAAATTGTTTAAAAAATGCTTATTTTTAGAAAAAACAGCCGTTTTGAGTTTTTAATTCTGCGTTTTAACGCGTAAAACAGCAAAAAAGGACAAAATTTTTTATTACCCCTTTTTTTATTTTATTGCTTCTTTTTAAAAACGATTTCAAGGGTTTTCAAAATGCTTGAAAATGCCAAGGCCGAATTTTTTAAAAGCTTAATCTGCTTTTTAAGCGTAAAAAAAAGCAAAAAAACGACAAAAATTTTTTATTTTCGTTTTTTATTAATATTGTTTCTAGGAAGGGATTTCAACGATCTAAAATGCTTGAAAATGCTTATTTTAAAGAAAAAACAGACTTTTTGAGTTTTTAATCTGCGTTTTAACGCGAAAAAACAGCTTTCGACGAAATTTTTATTATTCTTTTTATTAATTTTTGGTCTATTTCCCCCGGGATTTAAAACGATCTAAAATGTTTTAAAATGTTTTATTTTAGCAAAACAGCACGTTTTGGTTTTAAATTTCGGTTTTAACGCGAAAAAAAAGCATAAAACACGAATTTTTTTTTTTGTTTTTTTAAATTACTTTTTTTTAAACGATTTCAACGATCTAAAATGCTTGAAAATGTTTATTTTGAAAACAGCAGTTTTGAGTTTAAACCCTGCGTTTTAACGCGAAAAACAGCATAAAAACGACAAAATTTTTTATTATTCGTTTTTTTTTTTATTGCGTCTATTTAAAACGATTTCAACGATCTAAAATGTTTAAAAATGCTTTTTTTACCCAAAAACAGCACTTTTTGAGTTTTTAATCTGCGCTTTAACGCGTAAAACAGCATAAAACGACAAAATTTTTTAAATTTTTCGTTTTTTTTAAAACCGGTTTTTCAATTTCAACGATCAAAAAATGTTTAAAAAATGCTTATTTTAGCAAAACAGACGTTTTAAAAGCTTTATTCTGCTTTTAACGCGTAAAAAAAAGCTTTTCGACGAAATTTTTATTATTCGTTTTTATTTTATTGCGTCAATTTAAAACGATTTCAAACGATCAAAAATGCTTGAAATTGCTTATTTTAGAAAAAACAGCACTTTTTGGTTTTAATCTGCGTTTTAACTGGGTAAAACAGCAAAAAAAACGACAAATTTTTTTATTTTTCCCTTTTTTATTAATATTGCTTCTATTTGAACGATTTCAAGGGGATCAAAAAATGTTTGGGAAAATGCTTTATTTTTAAAGCAAAAACAGACGTTTTTGTTTTTTAATCTGCTTTTTAACCGCGAAAAACTTTTAAACGAAATTTTTTATTCGTTTTTATTAATATTGCGCCCCTTTTTGGAACGATTTCCGATCTAAAATGCTTGAAAATGCTTATTTTGAAAACAACATTTTTTGAGTTTTTAATCTGCTTTTTTTAACGCGTAAAACAGCATAAAAAGACAAATTTTTTATTATTTTTTTTATTAATAGTTTCTTTTTTGGAACGATTTCAACGATCAAAAAATGCTTGAAAAATGCTTTTTTTGGCAAAACAGAAGTTTTGAGTTTTATTCTGCGTTTTAACGCGAAAAAACAGCATAAAAAAACGAAAAAATTTTTTATTTATTTGTTTTTTTTAAATTTTGGCGTCTATTTGAGGATTTCAACGATCTAAAAATGCTTGAAAATGCTTATTTTAGAAAAAAGATTTTTGAGCTTTAATCTGCGTTTTAACGCGTAAAAAAAAGGAAAAAAATGAAAATTTTTTTTCTAATTCGTTTTTATTAATATTGTTTATTTAAACGATTTCAACGATATAAAATCCCTTGAAAATGCTTATTTTAGAAAAAACAGCACGTTTTGAGTTTAATCGGGCTTTTTTTGGCGAAAAACAGCAAAAAACGACAAAATTTTTATTATTCGTTTTTATTAATATTGCTTCTATTTAAAAGATTTCAACGATCAAAAAATGCTTGAAAATGCTTATTTTAGAAAAAACAGCACGTTTTAAAAGTTTTTAATCTGCGTTTTAACGCGTAAACACCCTTAAAAAACGACGAATTTTTTATTATTCGTTTTTATTTTTTGTTTTTTTGGGAACGTTTTCCAACGATCTAAAATGCTTAAAAATCCCTTATTTTAAAAAAACAGCACGTTTTGAGCTTTTTTTTCCCTGCGTTTTAACGCGAAAAAACAGCAAAAAAAACGACAAAATTTTTATTATCTGTTTTTTTTAAATTTGCTTCTAGAAGGGATTTCAAGGGATCTAAAATGTTTTGAAAATGCTTTTTTTAAAAGCAAAACAGCACGTTTTGAGCTTTAATCTTTTTAACTTCGAAAAAACAGCAAAAAAAACGAAAATTTTTTTATTATTCTTTTTTTAAATTATTGCTTCTATTTGAACGATTTCCCGACCCCAAAATGCTTGAAAATGCTTATTTTAGAAAAAACAGCACTTTTTGGGTTTTTAATCTGCTTTTTAACGCGTAAAACAGCATAAAACGACGAATTTTTATTTTTCCCGTTTTTATTAATATTGCTCTATTTGAACGATTTCAACGATCTAAAATGCTTGAAAATGCTTATTTTAGCAAAACAGCACGTTTTGAGCTTTAATCTGCGTTTTAACGCGTAAAACAGCATAAAACGACGAATTTTTATTATTCGTTTTATTAATATTGCTTCTATTTGAACGATTTCAACCATCTAAAATGCTTGAAATGCTTATTTTAGCAAAACAGCACGTTTTGAGCTTTATTCTGCGTTTTAACGCGTAAAACAGCATAAAAACGACGAAATTTTTATTATTCGTTTTTATTAATATTGTTTATTTGAACGATTTCAACGATCTAAAATGCTTGAAAATGCTTATTTTAGCAAAACAGCACGTTTTGAGCTTTAATCTGCGTTTTAACGCGTAAAACAGCATAAAACGACGAAATTTTATTATTCGTTTTATTAATATTGCGTCTATTTGAACGATTTCAACGATCTAAAATGCTTGAAAATGCTTATTTTAGCTAAACAGCACTTTTTGAGTTTTAATCTGCGTTTTAACGCGTAAAACAGCAAAAAAACGACGAATTTTATTATTTGTTTTTATTAATATTGCTTCTATTTGAACGATTTCAACGATCTAAAATGCTTGAAAATGCTTATTTTAGCAAAACACAGTTTTGAGTTTAATCTGCGTTTTAACGCGTAAAACAGCATAAAATGACGAATTTTATTATTCGTTTTTATTAATATTGCGTCTATTTGAACGATTTCAACGATCTAAAATGCTTGAAAATGCTTATTTTAGCAAAACAGCACGTTTTGAGTTTTTATTCTGCGTTTTAACGCGTAAAACAGCATAAAACGACGAAATTTTTATTATTCGTTTTTATTTTATTGCGTCTATTTGAACGATTTCAACGATCTAAAATGCTTGAAAATGCTTATTTAGCCAAACAGCACGTTTTGAGCTTTTAATCTGCGCTTTTAACGCGTAAAACAGCATAAAACGACGAAATTTTTATTATTCGTTTTTATTAATATTGCGTCTATTTGAACGATTTCAACGATCTAAAATGCTTGAAAATGTTTATTTTAGCAAAAACAGCACGTTTTGCTTTAATCTGCGTTTTAAGGCCGGTTTTAAAACAACGCATAAAACGACGATTTTATTTTTATTAATGCTTTTTTTGAAAATTTTGATTTTATTTGCGTTTTAACGCGTAAAAGCATACGACGAATTTTATTATTCGTTTTAACTTGTCATAACGATTTAACGATCTAAAATCGAAAATGTTATTAGCAAAACACGTTTTGAGCTTTAATCTGCGTTTTAACGCGTAAAACAGCATAAAACGACGAATTTTTATTATTCGTTTTTATTAATATTGCTTCTATTTGAACGATTTCAACGATCTAAAATGCTTGAAAATGCTTATTTTAGCAAAACAGCACGTTTGAGCTTTTAATCTGCGTTTTAACGCGTAAAACAGCATAAAACGACAATTTTATTATTCGTTTTTATTAATATTGCGTCTATTTGAACGATTTCAACGATCTAAAATGCTTGAAAATGCTTATTTTAGCAAAACAGCACGTTTTGAGCTTTAATCTGCGTTTTAACGCGTAAAACAGCATAAAAACGACGAATTTTTATTATTCGTTTTTATTAATATTGCTTCTATTTGAACGATTTCAACGATCTAAAATGCTTGAAAATGCTTATTTTAGCAAAACAGCACGTTTTGAGTTTTAATCTGCGTTTTAACGCGTAAAACAGCATAAAAAACGACGAAATTTTTATTATTTGTTTTTATTAATATTCGTCTATTTGAACGATTTCAACGATCTAAAATGCTTGAAAATGCTTATTTTAGCAAAACAGCACGTTTTGAGCTTTAATCTGCGTTTTAACGCGTAAAACAGCATAAAAATGACGAATTTTTATTATTCGTTTTTATTAATATTGCTTCTATTTAAACGATTTCAACGATCTAAAATGCTTGAAAATGCTTTTTTAGCAAAACAGCACGTTTTGAGCTTTAATCTGCGTTTTAACGCGTAAAACAGCATAAAAGAAATTTAAAATGCTTTTTTATTAAATTGCTCTTTTGAGATTTAACGTCTAAATCTTAAAAGCATTTTAGAATTAAGTTTTATTATCTGCGTTTAACTGAAAACGCATAAACGCGATTTTTTTAGTAAATATTGCGTCAGAGCATTTAACGACTAAAATGCTTGAAATTTTATTTTTTATAAAAATTTTAGCTTTATTAGTTTAACGATAAAAACGATTTGAAATTCATTTATTATTAAAATGCTATTTAAGATTTAACGTTAAAGCTGTAAAACAGCTTAAAAACGAATTTTTTACTTTATTTATATTTTATTAACAGTTCAAACGACTAAAATTTGAAATATTTTTTAGCAAAAAGCACGTTTTGAAGTTTAATCTTGCTTGTAAAGCTTATCTTAGCAAACAAGCAAGTTTTGAGTTTAATCTGTTTTAACGCGTAAAATGCATAACATTGAAATTTTTAATGTCTAATTTATTAAATGCTTATTTAGCAAACAACGATTTAAATGCTTAAATGCTTTTAACGCTAAAACAGCACATATGAGTAATTTGTTATTATTGCGTTTTAAAATTGCTTCATTTAAACGATTTCAATTTTTATAATGCTTTTAATTAATTTGTTCATTAGAACGATTTGAGCGTATCTAAAATCGTTTACGAAAATGCTTATTTAAAAACGCACGAAATTTTTTTATTCGTTTTTACAAATTGCGTCTATTTAAAATTCAAGAATTAATGCTTAAGTTTTATTTTAATGCTATTTAACGATTTCAAGCTTTAAATTGCTTGTAAGCTTTTTAACGCTAAAACACAAATGTTTTTGACGTTTTTAATCTGCGTTTTAACGAATTAAATAAAACGACGAAATTTTAATATTCTGCTACTATTTGAACGATTTCAACGATCTAAAATGCTTGAAATGCTTTTTTAGCAAAACAGCACGTTTGAGTTTAATCTGCGTTTTAACGCGTAAAACAGCATAAAACGACGAATTTTATTATCGTTTTTTTTATTGCGTCTATTTGAACGATTTCAACAATCTAAAATGCTTGAAAATGTTTTTATTTTAGCAAAACAGCACGTTTTGAGCTTTAATCTGCGTTTTAACGCGTAAACAGCATAAAACGACGAATTTTTATTATTCGTTTTTATTAATATTGCTTATATTTGAACGATTTCAACGATCTAAAAATGCTTGAAAATGCTTATTTTAGCAAAACAGCACGTTTTGAGCTTTATTCTGCGTTTTAACGCGTAAAACAGCATAAAACGACGAAATTTTATTATTCGTTTTTTAATATTGCGTCTATTTGAACGATTTCAACGATCAAAAATACTTGAAAATGCTTATATTAGCAAAACAGCACGTTTTGAGCTTTAATCTGCGTTTTAACGCGCAAAACAGCATAAAAATGACGAATTTTTATTATTCGTTTTATTAATATTGCTTCTATTTAAACGATTTCAACGATCTAAAATGCTTGACAATGCTTTTTAAGCAAAACAGCCGTTTTGAGCTTTAATCTGCGTTTTAACGCGTAAAACAGCATAAAACGACG
This sequence comes from Dalotia coriaria, assembly GCF_025399875.1. NCBI lineage: Eukaryota > Metazoa > Arthropoda > Insecta > Coleoptera > Staphylinidae > Dalotia > Dalotia coriaria. The sequence goes on along the minus strand of NW_027045928.1, from coordinate 23,001 downwards.
AAATTTTATTATTCGTTTTTATTAATATTGCTTCTATTTAAACGATTTCAACGATCTAAAATGCTTGAAAATGCTTATTTTAGCAAAACAGCACGTTTTGAGCTTTATCTGCGTTTTAACGCGAAAACAAATAAAACGACGAAATTTTTTTATTCGTTTTTATTAATATTGCGTCTATTTGAACGATTAACGATCTAAAATCTTGAAAATGCTTATTTAGCAAAACAACGTTTTGAGCTTAATCTGCGTTTTAACGCGTAAAACATATAAATACGATTTTTTATTATTCGTTTTTATTAATATTGCTCTATTTAAACGATTTCAACGATCTAAAATGCTTGAAAATGCTTTTTAAGCAAAACACACGTTTTGAGCTTTATTTGCGTTTTAACGCGTAAAACACATAAAACGACGAAATTTTATTATTCGTTTTTATTAATATTGCTTCTATTTGAACGATTCAACGATCTAAAATGCTTTAAAATGATATTTTAAAGCAAAACAGCACGTTTTGAGCTTTTAATCTGCGTTTTAACGCGTAAAAATGCTAAAACGACGATTTTTAATTATTCGTTTTTTTAATATTGCGTCTTTTGAACGATTTCAACGATCTAAAATGCTTGAAAATGCTTTTTTTAAAACACAGTTTTGAGCTTTAATCTAGCGTTTTAACGCGTAAACAGCATAAAAACGACGATTTTATTATTCGTTTTTAATAATATGCTCTATTTAAACGATTTAACGATCTAAATGCTTAAAATGCTTATTTTAGCAAAACAGCACGTTTTGAGCTTTAATCTGCGTTTTAACGCTAAAACAGCATAAAAGACGATTTTATTTTATCGTTTTTATTAATATGCTTCTATTTGAACGATTTCAACGATCTAAAATGCTTGAAAATGATTATTTAGCAAAACATCACGTTTTGAGCTTTAATCTGCGTTTTAACGCGTAAAACAGCATAAAACGACAAATTTTTATTATTCGTTTTTTTTTATTGCGTTATTTGAACGATTTCAACGATCTAAAATGCTTGAAAATGCTTTTTAGCAAAACAGCACGTTTTGAGCGTTAATCTGCGTTTTAACGCGTAAAACAGCATAAAACACGAAATTTTTATTATTCGTTTTTATTAATATTGCTTCATTTGAACGATTTCAACGATCTAAAAATGCTTGAAAATGCTTATTTTAAACAACGCAGTTTTAGCTTTTTCTGCGTTTTAACGCGTAAAACAGCATAAAAACGACGAATTTTTATTATTCGTTTTTTATTAATATTGCTTTTTGCGATTTCAACGATCAAAATGCTTAAATGCTTATTTTAGCAAAACAGCACGTTTTGAGCTTTTAATCTGAGTTTTAACGCGTAAAACAGCATAAAAACGACGATTTTTATTATTCGTTTTTTTTAATATTGCGTCTATTTGAACGATTTCAACGATCTAAAATGCTTGAAAATGCTTATTTTAGCAAAACAACACGTTTTGAGCTTTAATCTGCGTTTAACGCGTAAAACAGCATAAAAACGACGAATTTTTATTATTCGTTTTTAATAATTGCTTTTATTTCTGTTAACAGTTTAGTTATTGCGTTTAACGCGTAAAACAATAAAACGACAATTTTATTATTCGTTTTATTATATTGCTCTATTGAACGATTTCAACGATCAAATGCTTGAAATCTTATTTTAGCAAAAACACGTTTTGAGTTTAATCCGTTTTAACTGAAAACGCATAAAACGACGAATTTTTAATTACTCGTTTTGATTATTATTGCGTTTTAGGAAACGATTAAAATCTAAAATTTTTATAGTTTTATTTTATGCAAAACAGCACGTTTTAGCTAATCTAACGTTTGCTAAAATTAGCATAAAACACGTTGATTTTTAATCTGCGTTTTAACTTAAATATTGCTTATTTGAACGATTTCAATTGATTCTTTAATTAAAATGCTATTTTAACGATTCAAAACACCTTTAGCTTTAAATGCTTTTTTAGCAAAACAGCATTTGAGATTTAATCATTTTAACGTTTAAAACTAATATTGCATTTTATTAACGTTTTATAAATTGCTAATTTGAAAATTTATGATCTAAAATTTGAAAATGCTTATTTTAGCAAACGCGTTTTGCAGTTTAACGCGTTTTAACAGATAAAACAGTAAAATTTTATTATTTGTTTTTTTATTTGCTTTATTTGAACGATTTTCAAATTAAAATGCTTGAAAATGCTACTTTAGAAACAGCTGTTTGAGCTATTAATCTGCGTTTTAACGCGTTAAACAGCATTAAAACGCGAAAACATTTAATTATTCGATTTTTTATTATTTGTTTTTAAATTTCAACGATTTGAAACTTAAATTCTAATTTTAGAAAAGCACTTTAGCAACGCCTTTTGAGCTTTTAATCTGCGTTTTAACGCGTAAAACAGCATAAAACAGAGAATTTTTATTATTCGTTTTTATTATTTGCGTCTATTTGAACGATTTCAAGATCTAAAATGCTTGAAAATCTTATTTTAGCAAAAAGCACGTTTTGAGCTTTTAATCTGCGTTTTAACGCGTAAAACAGCATAAAACGACGAATTTTTTTTTTTTATTAATATTCTTCTAATTTCGATTTAACGATCAAAATGTTAAAATTTTTAGCAAATACTGCAACGTTTTGAGTTTTATTCTGCGTTTTAACGCGTAAAACAGCATAAAACGACGAAATTTTTATTATTCGTTTTTATTAATATTGCGTCTATTTGAACGATTTCAACGATCTAAAATGCTTGAAAATGCTTATTTTAGCAAAACAGCACGTTTTGAGCTTTAATCTGCGTTTAAGCGTAAAACAGCATAAAACGCGAATTTTATTAATCGTTTTTATTAATATTACTCTTATTTGAACGATTTCAACGATCTAAAATGCTTGAAAATGATTATTTTAGCAAAACAGCACGTTTTGAGCTTTAATCTGCGTTTTAGCGCGTAAAACAGCATAAAACGACGAAATTTTTATTATTCGTTTTTATTAATATTCTGTCTATTTGAACGATTTCAACGATTAAAATGCTTGAAAATGCTTATTTTAGCTAAAACAGCACGTTTTGAGCTTTTATCTGCGTTTTAACGCGTAAACAGCATAAAACGCCGAAATTTTTATTATTCGTTTTTATTTTTATTGCGTCTATTTGAACGATTTCAACGATCTAAAATGCTTGAAAATGCTTATTTTAGCAAAACAGCACGTTTTGAGTTAATCTGCGTTTTAACCGTAAAACAGCATAAAACGACGATTTTTATTATTCGTTTTTATAATATTGCTTCTATTTGAACGATTTCAACATCTAAAATGCTTGAAAAATGCTTATTTTAGCTAAACAGCACGTTTTGAGCTTTAATCTGCGTTTTAACGCGTAAAACAGCATAAAAACGACGAATTTTATTATTCGTTTTTATTTAATATTGCGTCTATTTGAACGATTTCAACGATCTAAAATGCTTGAAAATGCTTATTTTAGCAAAACAGACACGTTTTGAGCTTTAATCTGCGTTTTAACCGTAAAACAGCATAAAACGACGAATTTTTATTATTCGTTTTTATTAATATTGCTTCTATTGAACGATTTCAACATCTAAAAATGCTTGAAAAATGCTTATTTTAGCAAAACAGCACGTTTTGAGCTTTAATTTGCGTTTTAACGCGCAAAACAGCATAAAACGACGAAATTTTTATTATTCGTTTTTATTAATATTGCGTCTATATTTGAACGTGATTTCAACGATCTAAAATGCTTGAAAATGCTTATTTCAGCAAATCAGCACGTTTTGAGTTTTAATCTGCGTTTTAACGCGTAAAACAGCATAAAAACGTAATGAATCTCTTATTATTTGTTTTATTACGTTTCTATTTGAACGATTTACCGATTTAAATGTTTTGAATAAAGTATTTTAGCAAAACAGCACGTTTTGAGTTTTAATCTGCGTTTTAACGCGTAAAACAGCATAAAAACGACGAATTTTATTATTCCGTTTTTATTATTATTGTGTCTATTTGAACGATTTCAACGATCTAAAAATGCTTGAAAAATTCTTATTTTAGCAAAAACAGCAATGTTTTGAGTTTTAATCTGCGTTTTAACGCGTAAAACAGCATAAAAAAACGACGAATTTTTATTATTCGTTTTTATTACTTATTGCGTCTATTTCAACGATTTCACGTTCAAAAATGCTGCAAAATGCTTATTTTAGCAAACAGCGTTTGAGTTTTAATCTGCGTTTTAACGCGTAAAACAGCATAAAAAAAAACGACGAATTTTTATTAATCGTTTTTATTAATATTGTTTTATTTGGAACGATTTCAACGATCTAAAATGCTTGAAAATCTATTTTAGCAAAACAGCACGTCGTTTATTCTGCGTTTAACGCGTAAAAACAGTACAAAAACGACGAAATTTTTATTATCCGTTTTTATTAATATTGCGTCTATTTGAACGATTTAACGATTTAAAATGCTTAAAAAATGCTTATTTTGCAAAACAGCAGTTTTGATTTTTTAACTGCGTTTTAAGGTAAAACAGCATAAAACGACGAATTTTTTTATTATTCTTTTTTATTAATATTGCCATTTGAACGTTTTCCCCAACGATTAAAATGCTTGAAAATGTTTATTTTGAAAAAACAGCACTTTTTGAGTTTTTTTCTGCTTTTTAAGCGTAAAACAAAAAACGAGAAATTTTTTTTTTCGTTTTTATTAATATTGCGTCTATTTAAAGGGGATTTCAAGATTAAAATGCTTGAAAATGCTTATTTTAGCAAAACAGCACGTTTTATTTTAATCTGCTTTTAACGCGAAAAACAGCATAAAATGACAAATTTTTTATTATTCTTTTTTAAAATTCTTCTTTTTGAACGATTTAACGATCAAAAATGTTTGAAAATGCTTATTTTGCAAAACAGCACGTTTTGTTTTTTAAATCTGCGTTTTAACGCGAAACAGCATAAAACGACGTTTTTATTATTTGTTTTTTTAATATTGCGTCTATTTAAAACGATTTCAACCATCTAAAATGTTTTAAAAATGCTTATTTTAGAAAAAAAAAGACGTTTTGAGTTTTAATCAGCTTTTTAACGCGTAAAAAAGCAAAAACGACAAAATTTTTTATTATTCGTTTTTATTAATATTGGGGTCTATTTGAACGATTTCAAGGGATCTAAAATGCTTGAAAATGCTTATTTTAGCAAAACAGCACGTTTTGAGTTTTAATCTGCGTTTTAACGCAAAACAGCAAAAAAAAGACGAATTTTTTATTATTCGTTTTTATTAATATTGCTTCTATTTGAACGATTTCAACGATCTAAAATGCTTGAAAATGCTTTTTTTTTAGAAAAAACAGCACGTTTTGAGCTTTAATCGCTTTTTAACGCGAAAAAACAGCAAAAAAAACGACAAAATTTTTTTATTATTCGTTTTTTTTTTTATTGCGTCTATTTGAACGTTTTTACGATCTAAAAATGCTTGAAAATGTTTTATTTTAGAAAAACAGCACTTTTTGAGCGTTAATCTGCGTTTTAACGCGAAAAAACAGCAAAAAAAAGGGAAAAATTTTTTTTATTATTCTTTTTTTATTAATATTGCTTCTTTTTGGGAAAACGATTTCAACGATCTAAAATGCTTGAAAATGCTTATTTTAGCAAAACAGCACATTTTGAGTTTTATTCTGCGTTTTAACGCGTAAAACAGCATAAAACGACGTTTTATTATTCGTTTTTATTAATATTGCGTCTATTTGAGCGATTTCAACGATCTAAAATGCTTGAAAATGCTTATTTTAGCAAACAGCACGTTTGAGTTTTAATCTGCGTTTTAACGCGTAACACAAACAAAAAATGACGAATTTTTATTATTTTTTTTTTATTAATATTGCTTCTATTTGAACGATTTCAACGATTTTGGCTTGAAAATGCTTTATTTTAGCAAAACAGCACTTTTGGGAGTTTTAATCTGCTTTTTAAACGCGTATAACAGCATAAAACGACGAATTTTTTATTATTTGTTTTATTAATATGCGTCTTTTTTAAAACGATTTCAACGATCTAAAATGCTTTAAAATGCTTATTTTAGCAAAACAGATTTTTTTGAGTTTTAATCAGCGTTTTAACGCGTAAACAGCATAAAAACGACGAAATTTTATTATTCGTTTTATTAATATTGCGTTTTATTTGAACGATTTCAACGATCAAAAAATGCTTGAAAAATGCTTATTTTAAAAACAGCACTTTTTTGAGCTTTAATCTGCGTTTTAACGCGTAAACAGCATAAAACGACGAATTTTTATTTTTCCCGTTTTATTAATATTGCTTCATTTGAACGATTTCAACGATCTAAAAGCTGAAATCTTTTTTATTTTAGCAAAACAGCACGTTTTGAGCTTTAATCTGCGTTTAACGCTAAAACAGCAAAAACGACGAAATTTTTATTATTCTTTTTTATTAATATTGCGTCTATTTGAACGATTTAAACGATCTAAAATGCTTGAAAATGCTTTTTTGCTTAGCAAAACAGCACGTTTTGAGCTTTAATGCTTTTTTAACGCGAAAACAGCATAAAAGACGAATTTTTATTAATCTTTTTTTATTAATATTGCTTCTATTTGAACGATTTCAACGATCTAAAATGCTTGAAAATGCTTATTTTAGCAAAAAGCACTTTTTTTGAGCTTTTATTCTGCGTTTTAACGCGTAAACAGCAAAAAAACGACGAAATTTTATTATTTTTTTTTTATTAATATTGCGTCTATTTGAACGATTTCAACGATCTAAAATGCTTGAAAATGCTTATTTTAGCAAAACAGCACTTTTTGAGCTTTAATCTGCGTTTTAAGCGTAAAACAGCATAAAACGACGAATTTTTATTTTCGTTTTTATTTATTGCGTCTATTTGAACGATTTCAACGATCTAAAATGCTTGAAAATGCTTATTTTAGCAAAACACCGTTTTGGCTTTAATCTGCGTTTTAACGCGTAAAACAGCATAAAACGACAAATTTTTATTATTCGTTTTATTAATATTGCTTCTATTTAAAACGATTCAACGATCTAAAATGCTTGAAAATGCTTTATTTAGAAAAACAGCACGTTTGAGTTTTTATCTGCGTTTTAACGCGAAAAACAGCATAAAACGACGTTTTTATTATTCGTTTTTATTTTATTGCGTCTATTTAAACGATTTCAACGATCTAAAATGCTTGAAAATGCTTTTTTTTAGCAAAACAGACTTTTTGGTTCTGCGTTTTAACGCGTAAAACAGCATAAAACGACAAAATTTTATTATTCTTTTTTTTATTAATATTGCGTCTATTTGACGATTTCAACGATCAAATGCAAAAAAATGTTTTTTTAGCAAAAAAAACCTTTTTGAGCTTTAATCTGCTTTTTAAAGCGAAAAACCATAAAAGACAATTTTTATTATTCGTTTTTATTAATATTGCTTCTATTTAAACGATTTAAACGATCATAATGCTTGAAAATGCTTTTTTAGCAAAACAGCACTTTTTGAGCTTTAATCTGCGTTTTAACGCGTAAAAAAACATAAAAACGACAAAAATTTTTTTTTCGTTTTTATTAATATTCGTCTTTTGAACGATTTCCGATCTAAAATGTTAAAATGCATTTTAGCAAAACCCCTTTTTTGAGCAATCTGCGTTTTAACGCGAAAAACAGCATAAAATGACTTTTTTTTATTATTCGTTTTTATTAATATTGCTTCTATTTAAACGATTTCAACGATCAAAATGCTTAAAAATGCTTATTTTAGCGAAACACCCGTTTTGAGCTTTAATCGCGTTTTAACGCGAAAAACAGCATAAAACGACAAAATTTTTTTATTCTTTTTTATTAATATTTTTTTGAACGATTTCAACGATCAAAATGCTTGAAAATGCTTATTTTAGCATAACAGCACTTTTTGACTTTAATCTGCGTTTAGCGCGAAAAAACAGCATAAAAAGAAATTTTTTTATTATTCTTTTTTTATTAATATTGCGTCTTTTGAACGTTTCAACGACCCAAAATGCGGAAATGCTTTTTTAGCAAAACACCGTTTTGAGCTTTAATCTGCTTTTTAAACCCGCGAAAAACACAAAAAAAACAAAAATTTTTTTATTCTTTTTTTTATTAATATTCTTTTTTTAAAAACGATTTAACGTAAAAATTTTTGAAAATGTTTTTTGAAAAACAGCACTTTGAGCTTTTTTTTGCTTTTTAACGCGAAAAACACATAAAACGACAAATTTTTTAACTTTTTTTTTTTGCGTCTTTTAAACGATTTTAAAAACGTTAAGGCTTTTTAATCGGGTTTTTAACGCGAAAAACAGCATAAAAGACTTTTTTTTATTATTCTTTTTTATTAATATTGCTCTTTAACGTTTCAACGTCTAAATGCTTGAAAATGCTTATTTTAGCAAAACACCCTTTTTGAGTTTTTAATCTGCTTTTTAAGGGTCAAAAAAAACGACTTTTTTAATTTTGTTTTTTAATATTGCCTATTTGAACGATTTAAAACATCTAAATGCTTGAAAATGTTATTTTAGCAAAACAGCACTTTTTGAGCAATCTGCAACGCGAAAAACACAAAAAAAGACAAATTTTTATTATTCGTTTTTATTAAATTGCTCTATTTAACTTTTCAACGTCTAAAATGGAAAATCTTATTTTAGCAAAACAGCACTTTTGAGCTTTAATCTGCGTTTTAACGCGTAAAACAGCATAAAACGATGAAATTTTTATTATTCGTTTTTTATTTTATTGCGTCTATTTGAACGATTTCAACGATCTAAAATGCTTGAAAATGCGTTATTTTAGAAAAACAGCACGTTTTGAGCGTTAATCTGCGTTTTAACGCGTAAAACAGCATAAAAACGACGAATTTTTTTATTATTCGTTTTTATTAATATTGCTTCTATTTGAACGATTTCAACGATCTAAAATGTTTGGGAAAATGCTTATTTTAGCAAAACAGCACGTTTTGAGCTTTATTCTGCGTTTTAACGCGTAAAACAGCATAAAAACGACGATATTTTTATTATTCGTTTTTTAATTATTGCGTCTATTTGAACGATTTCAACGATCTAAAATGCTTGAAAATGCTTATTTTAGCAAAAACAGCACGTTTTGAGTTTTAATTTGCGTTTAACGCGTAGAACAGCATAAAAATGACAAATTTTTTTATTATTCGTTTTTATTAATATTGCTCTATTTAAACGATTTCAACGATCTAAAATGCTTGAAAATGCTTATTTTAAAAACAGCACTTTTTGTTAATTTGCGTTTAACGCGTAGAACAGCATAAAAATGACGAATTTTTATTATTCGTTTTATTAATATTGCGTCTATTTGAACGATTTCAACGATCAAAATGCTTGAAAATGCTTATTTTGAAAACAGCACGTTTTGAGCTTTAATTTGCGTTTAACGCGTGAACAGCATAAAAAATGACGAATTTTTATTATTCGTTTTTATTAATATTGCTTCTATTTAAACGATTTCAACGATCTAAAATGCTTGAAAATGCTATTTTAGCAAAACAGCACTTTTTTGAGTTTATTCTGCGTTTTAACGCGTAAAACAGCAAAAAAACGACGAAATTTTTATTATTCGTTTTTATTAATATTGCGTCTATTTGGAACGATTTCAAACGATCTAAAATGCTTGAAAATGCTTATTTTAGAAAACAGCACGTTTTGAGTTTAATCTGCGTTTAATGCGTAAAACAGCATAAAAACGACGAATTTTATTATTGTTTTTATTAATATTGCGTCTATTTGAACGATTTCAACGATGTAAAATGCTTGAAAATGTTTTTTTTTAGCAAAACAGCACGTTTTGAGCTTTAATCTGCGTTTTAACGCGTAAAACAGCATAAAACGACGAATTTTATTATTCGTTTTTATTAATATTGCGTCTATTTGAACGATTTCAACGATGTAAAATGCTTGAAAATGTTTTATTTTAGCAAAACAGCACGTTTTGAGTTTTAATCGCGTTTTAACGCGTAAAACAGCATAAAACGACGAATTTTATTATTCGTTTTTATTAATATTGCTTCTATTTGAACGATTTCAACGATCTAAAATACTTGAAAATCCCTTATTTTAGCAAAACAGCACGTTTTGAGCTTTATTCTGCGTTTTATCGCGTAAAACAGCATAAAACGACGAAATTTTTATTATTCGTTTTTATTAATATTGCGTCTATTTGAACGATTTCACGATCAAAAAATGCTTGAAAATGTTTATTTTAGCAAAACAGCACGTTTTGAGTTTAATCTGCGTTTTAATGCGTAAAACAGCATAAAAACGACGAAATTTTTATTATTAGTTTTTTATTAATATTGCGTCTATTTGAACGATTTCAACGATGTAAAAATGCTTGAAAATGTTTTTATTTTAGCAAAACAGCACGTTTTGAGTTTTTAATCTGCGTTTTAACGCGTAAAACAGCATAAAACGACAAATTTTTTTATTATTCGTTTTTATTAATATTGCTTCTATTTGAACGATTTCAACGATCTAAAATACTTGAAAATGCTTATTTTAGCAAAACAGCACGTTTTGAGTTTTATTCTGCTTTTTAACGCGTAAACAGCAAAAAAAAACGACGAAATTTTTATTATTCGTTTTTATTAATATTGGTCTATTTGAACGATTTCATCGATCTAAAATGCTTGAAAATGCGTATATTAGCAAAAACAGCACGTTTTGAGCTTTAATCTGCGTTTTAACGCGTAAAACAGCATAAAAATGACGAATTTTTTATTATTCGTTTTTATTAATATTGCTTCTATTTAAACGATTTCAACGATCTAAAATGCTTAAAAAATGCTTATTTAAGCAAAACAGCACGTTTTGAGTTTTAATCTGCGTTTTAACGCGTAAAACAGCATAAAAACGACGAAAATTTTATTGTTCGTTTTTATTAATATTGCTTCTATTTGAACGATTTCAACGATCTAAAATGCTTGAAAATGCTTATTTTAGCAAAACAGCACGTTTTGAGCTTTTAATCTGCGTTTTAACGCGTAAAACAGCATAAAAACGACGAATTTTTATTATTCGTTTTTTATTAATATTGCTTCTATTTGGACGATTTCAACGATCTAAAATGCTTGAAAATGCTTATTTTAGCAAAACAGCACGTTTTGAGTTTTAATCTGCGTTTTAACGCGTAAAACAGCATAAAAACGACAAAATTTTTTTATTATTCTTTTTTTATTAATATTGCTTCTATTTGAACGATTTCAACGATCTAAAATGCTTGAAAATGCTTATTTTAGCAAAACAGCACGTTTTGAGTTTTAATCTGCGTTTTAAGGGTAAAACAGCATAAAACGACGAAATTTTTATTATTCGTTTTTCATTAATATTGCGTCTATTTGAACGATTTCAACGATCTAAAATGCTTGAAAATGCTTATTTTAGCAAAACAGCACGTTTTGAGTTTAATCTGCGTTTTAACGCGTAAAACAGCATAAAACGATGAATTTTTATTATTCGTTTTTATTAATATTGCTTCTATTTGACGATTTCAACGATCTAAAATGCTTGAAAATGCTTATTTTAGCAAAACAGCACGTTTTGAGTTTAATCTGCGTTTTAACGTAAAACAGATAAACGACGAAATTTATTATTCGTTTTATTAATGCTTCTATTTGACGATTTCAACGATCAATGCTTGAAAATGCTTATTTTAGCAAAACAGCACGTTTTGAGCTTTAATCTGCGTTTTAACGCGTAAACAGCATAAAAACGACGAAATTTTTATTATTCGTTTTATTAATATGCGCTATTTGAACGATTTCAACGATCTAAAATGCTTGAATGCTTATTTTAGCAAAACAGCACGTTTTGAGCTTTAATCTGCGTTTTAACGCGTAAACAGCATAAAACGACGAATTTATTATTCGTTATTTATTAATATTGCTTTATTTGAACGATTTCAACGATCTAAAATGCTTGAAAATGTTATTTTAGCAAAACAGCACGTTTTGAGCTTTAATCTGCGTTTAACGCGTACAACAGCATAAAACGACGAATTTTTATTATTCGTTTTATTAATATTGCGTCTATTTGAACGATTTCAACGATCTAAAATGCTTGAAAATGCTTATTTTAGCAAAACAGCACGTTTTGAGCTTTAATCTGCGTTTTAACGCGTAAACAGCATAAAACGACGAATTTTTATTATTCGTTTTTAATAATATTGCGTCTATTTGAACGATTTCAACGATCTAAAATGCTTGAAAATGCTTATTTTAGCAAAACAGCACGTTTTGAGCTTTAATCTGCGTTTTAACGCGTAAAACAGCATAAAACGACGAAATTTTATTATTCGTTTTATTAATATTGCTATTTGAACGATTTCAACGATCTAAAATGCTTGAAAATGCTTATTTTAGCAAAACAGCACGTTTTGAGCTTTATTCTGCGTTTTAACGCGTAAAACAACATAAAGTCGACGAAATTTTTATTATTCGTTTTTATTAATATTGCGTCTATTTGAACGATTTCAACGATCTAAAATGCTTGAAAATGCTTATTTAGCATAACAGTACGTTTTGAGCTTAATCTGCGTTTTAACGCGTAATACAGCATAAAAATGACGAATTTTATTATTCGTTTTTATTAATATTGCTTCTATTTAAACGATTTCAACGATCTAAAATGCTTGAAAATGCTTATTTTAGCAAAACACCACGTTTTGAGCTTTAATCTGCGTTTTAACGCGTAAAACAGCATAAAAACGACGAAATTTTTATTATTCGTTTTTATTAATATTGCCTTCTATTTGAACGATTTCAACGATCTAAAATGCTTGAAAATGCTTATTTTAGCAAAACAGCACGTTTTGAGCTTTTAATCTGCGTTTTAACGCGTAAAACAGCATAAAAACGACGAATTTTTATTATTCGTTTTTATTAATATTGCGTCTATTTGAACGATTTCAACGATCTAAAATGCTTGAAAATGCTTATTTTAGCAAAACAGCACGTTTGAGCTTTTAATCTGCGTTTTAACGCGTAAAACAGCATAAAAACGACGAAATTTTTATTATTCGTTTTTATTAATATTGCTTCTATTTGAACGATTTCAACGATCTAAAATGCTTGAAAATGCTTATTTTAGCAAAACAGCACGTTTTGAGCTTTATCTGCGTTTTAACGCGTAAACAGCATAAAACGACGAAATTTTTATTATTCGTTTTTATTAATATTGCTCTATTTGAACGATTTCAACGATCTAAAATGCTTGAAAATGCTTATTTTAGCAAACAGTACGTTTTGAGCTTTAATCTGCGTTTTAACGCGTAAACAGCATAAAAAGACGAATTTTTATTATTCGTTTTTATTAATATTGCGTCTATTTGAACGATTCAACGATCTAAAATGCTTGAAAATGCTTATTTTAGCAAAACACACGTTTTGAGCTTTAATCTGCGTTTTAACGCGTAAAACACATAAAACGACGAATTTTTATTATTCGTTTTTATTAATATTGCGTCTATTTGAACGATTTCAACGATCTAAAATGCTTGAAAATGTTTATTTTAGCAAAACAGCACGTTTTGAGTTTTAATTTTGCGTTTTAACGCGTAAAACAGCAAAAAAACAAAATTTTTATTATTCGTTTTTATTTATTGCTCTATTTGAACGATTTCAACGATCAAAAAATGCTTAAAAATGCTTATTTTAGCAAAACAGCCGTTTTGAGCTTAATTTGCGTTTTAACGCGAAAAAAACAGCAAAAAAAACGACAAAATTTTTTTATTATTCTTTTTTATTTTATTGCTCTATTTGAACGATTTCAACGATCTAAAATGCTGAAATTGCTTTTTTAAAAAAACAGCACGTTTTGAGTTTTTTCGGGTTTTAACGCGAAAAACACATAAAACGACGAATTTTTATTATTCGTTTTTTTTAATATTGCGTCTATTTGAACGATTTCAACGATCAAAAATGCTTGAAAATGCTTATTTTAAAAAAAAGTTTTGGTTTAACGCTTTTTAACCAAAAACAGATAAAAACGTTTTTTATTATTCGTTTTTTTAAATTCCATTTAAGTTTAGGTTAAAATTTGAAAAGTTATTTTGGAAAACGCGTTTTATTTTTAATCAGCTTTTCGCGAAAAAAAAAAAACCGTTTTTATTATTCTTTTTTAAAATTCCTTTTAAATTTAAATAAAAAATTTGAAAAAATTTTGCAAAACCGTTTTAGTTTTAACGTTTTAACCGAAACCAAAAAAAAGGAAAATTTTTATTTTTTTTTTTTAAAATTCCTTCTATTTAAAAGTTTAAAATAAAAAAAGTTGAAAAATCTTTTTAGCAAAACAGCAGGAGTTTTTTTCCGTTTTAAAAAAAAGTCGGAATTTTTTAATTTTTTTTAAAATTTTGCTTATTTAACACAACGATTAAAATGTTTTAAAAGCTTAAGCAAAAAGAGGGGAAATTTAAATCCTTTTTTAAAAAAAAGAAAAAAAAAGACGTTTTTTTAAATTTTTTTTTAAAAATTTTTTTAACGTTTTTGGGTTAAAAATTTTAAAAAGCTAAGAAAAAACAGATTTTAGTTTTTAATTGCTTTTTTAAGGGGTAAAACACAAAAAAGCTTTTAATTTTTCTTTTTAAAAGTTTTATTTAACGTTTAACGCTAAAAGCAAAAAAAGCTTTTTTTAAAAAAAAAATTTTTTTAAATTGCGTTTTAAGGGAAAAAAAAAAGATAAAAGGAATTTTTATTTTGAAAATATTGTTTATGGTTTAACGACAAAAAGCAAAAAATTTATTTTCCGTTTTTTTATTTTTAAATTGCGTTTTAAGCAAAAAAGCAAAAAAAAAGCTTTTTTTTTAACGTTTTTTTAATTTGCTTCATTTGAACGATTTCAACGATCTAAAATGCTTGAAAATGCTTATTTTTAGCAAAAAGCATTTTTTGAGTTTATTCGCGTTTTAACGCAAAACAAACATAAAACGACAAATTTTATTTTTCGTTTTTATTAATATTGCCATTTGAACGATTCAACGATCTAAAATGTTTGAAAATGCTTATTTTAGCAAACAGACTTTTTGGGTTTTAATCTGCGTTTAACGCGAAAACAGCATAAAAACAATTTTTATTATTGTTTTTTTAATATTGCTTCTATTTAAACGTTTCAACGATCTAAAATGCTTGAAAATGTTTTTATTTTGAAAAAACACCACGTTTGAGCTTTAATCTGCGTTTTAACGCGTAAAAAGCAAAAACGACTTTTTTTATTATTCGTTTTTATTAATTTTGGGTTTATTTGAACGATTTCAACGATCTTGCTTGAAAATGTTTATTTTAGAAAAAAACAGCACGTTTTGAGTTTTAATTGCGTTTTAACGCGTAAAACAGCAAAAAAAAGACGAATTTTTATTATTCGTTTTTATTTATTGCGTCTATTTGAACGATTTCAACGATCTAAAATGCTTAAAAATGCTTATTTTAGCAAAAACAGCACGTTTGGTTTAATCTTTTTAACGCGTAAAACAGCAAAAAAAAACGACAAAAATTTTAAATTTTTCCCGTTTTTATTAATATTGCGTCTATTTAAGGGATTTCAACGATAAAAAATGCTTGAAAATGCTTATTTTAGCAAAACGCACGTTTTGATTTTTAACTGTTTTAACGCGAAAACGCATAAAAACGACAAATTTTTTTATTATTTTTTTTATTAATATTCTTCTATTTAAAACGATTTCAACGATCTAAAATGCTTAAAAATGCTTTTTTTAAAAGCAAAACAGCACGATTTGTTTTTTTAATCTGCGTTCTAACGCGTAAAACAGCATAAAACGACGAAATTTTTATTATTCGTTTTTTTTAAATTTTTTGCGTCTATTTGAACGATTTCAACGATCTAAAATGTTTTGAAAATGTTTATTTTAAAAACACCTTTTTTGAGATTTTTTCCCCTGCGTTTTAACGCGTAAAACAGCAAAAAAAACGACAAAATTTTTTATTATTCGTTTTTATTAATATTGCGTCTATTTGAACGATTTCAACGATCTAAAATGCTTGAAAATGCTTATTTTAGCAAAACAGCACGTTTTGAGCTTTATCTGGTTTTAACGCGTAAAACAGCATAAAAACGACGAATTTTTATTATTCGTTTTTATTAATATTGCTTCTATTTGAACGATTTCAACGATCTAAAATGCTTGAAAATGTTATTTTAGAAAACAGCACGTTTTGAGCTTTAATCTGCGTTTTAACGCTGTAAAAAAGCTAACGAATTTTATTATTCGTTTTTATTAATATTGCGTCTATTTGAACGATTTCAACGATCTAAAATGCTTGAAAATGCTTTATTTTAGCAAAACAGCACGTTTTGAGCTTTAATCAGCGTTTTAACGCGTAAAACAGCATAAAACGCGAATTTTTTATTATTCGTTTTTATTAATATTTGTTCTATTTGAACGATTTCAACGATCTAAAATGCTTGAAAATGCTTATTTTAGCAAAACAGCACGTTTTAGTTTATCTGCGTTTTAACGCGTAAAACAGCATAAAAAACGACGAAATTTTTATTATTCGTTTTTATTAATATTGCTTCTATTTGAACGATTTCAACGATCTAAAAATGCTTGAAAATGTTATTTTAGCAAAACAGCACGTTTTGAGTTTTAATCTGCGTTTTAACGCGTAAAAAGAAAATTTATATCGAATTTTATTTTCGTTTTTGAATTGATTTCAACGTTTAAAGTTGAAAATGCTTATTTGCAAAAGCATTTTGCAAAAACCGTTTTAGCGTTTAAAACGCGTTTTAACGCGAAATTTTTATAATCGATTTTATTTTTTGTTATTAACGTTTTAATGTTCTATTGATGAAATTTCATATTTAAAAAGCTAGCAAATGTTTTTAATAACGTACGTTTTGAGCTTAAAACAGCTTTAACGGTAAAATTTAATTATTTTTTTATTATCGTATTTTTATTTAAATGCTTAATTTGCTAATATACAACGACAAATTTTGAATTGTTTTTTAACGTAAAACAGCATTAAAGACTAATTTGCTTTTAATCTTTTTAAAATGCTTATTGAACGATTTAATTCTAAAATGCTTGTAAATTTATTTTCTAAATAACGTTTAGTTTATCTCTTAAAGTTGAAAATGCTAATTTAGCACAAATGCTTTATTTTTTTTTTTTTATTGCGTTTATTTGAACGATTTCAACATAAAAACGAAATTGTTATTTCTTTTTTAAAAATTTTGAGTTTATTTACGATTTTAACGTCTAAAAATTGAAAATTTTAGCAAAATGCAGTTTTGTTTTATTGTTTTAGCGTAATACAGCATTAAAACGACGAATTTTTATTATTCGTTTTTATTAATATTGCTTCTATTTGAACGATTTCAACGATCTAAAATGCTTGAAAATGCTTATTTTAGCAAAACAGCACGTTTTGAGCTTTAATCTGTGTTTTAACGCGTAAAACAGCATAAAAAACGACGAATTTTTATTATTCGTTTTTATTAATATTGTTCTATTTGAACGATTTCAACGATCTAAAATGCTTGAAAATGCTTATTTTAGCAAAACAGCACGTTTTGAGCTTTAATCTGCGTTTTAACGCGTAAAACAGCATAAAACGACGAAATTTTTATTATTCGTTTTTATTAATATTGCGTCTATTTGAACGATTTCAACGATCTAAAATGCTTGAAAATGCTTTATTTTAGCAAAACAGCACGTTTTGAGATTTATTCTGCGTTTTAACGCGTAAAACAGCATAAAAACGACGAAATTTTTATTATTCGTTTTTATTTTATTGCTTCTATTTGAACGATTTCAACGATCTAAAATGCTTGAAAATGCTTATTTTTAGCAAAACAGCACGTTTTGAGTTTAATCTGCGTTTTAACGCGTAAAACAGCATAAAAACGACGAAATTTTTATTATTCGTTTTTATTAATATTGCGTCTATTTGAACGATTTCAACGATCTAAAATGCTTGAAAATGTTTATTTTGCAAAACAGCACGTTTTGAGTTTAGTCTGCGTTTTAACGCGTAAAACAGCATAAAAACGACGAATTTTTATTATTCGTTTTTATTAATATTGCTTCTATTTGAACGATTTCAACGATCTAAAATGCTTTGAAAATGCTTATTTTAGCAAAACAGCACGTTATGAGCTTTTAATCTGTGTTTTAACGCGTAAAACAGCATAAAACGACGAATTTTTATTATTCGTTTTTATTAATATTGTTTATTTGAACGATTTCAACGATCTAAAATGCTTTGAAAATGATTATTTTAGCAAAACAGCACGTTTTGAGCTTTAATCTGCGTTTTAACGCGTAAAACAGCATAAAAACGACGAATTTTTATTACTCGTTTTTATTAATATTGCGTCTATTTGAACGATTTCAACGATCTAAAATGCTTGAAAATGCTTATTTTAGCAAAACAGCACGTTTTGAGCTTTAATCAGCGTTTTAACGCGTAAAACAGCATAAAAACGACGAAATTTTTATTATTCGTTTTTATTAATATTGCGTCTATTTGAACGATTTCAACGATCTAAAATGCTTGAAAATGCTTATTTTAAGAAAACAGCACGTTTTGAGTTTTAATCTGCGTTTTAACGCGTAAAACAGCATAAAACGACGAATTTTTATTATTCGTTTTTATTAATATTGCGTCTATTTGAACGATTTCAACGATCTAAAATGCTTGAAAATGCTTATCTTAGCAAAACAGCACGTTTTGAGTTTTAATCTGCGTTTTAACGCGTAAAACAGCATTAAAACGACGAATTTTTTATTATTCGTTTTTATTAATATTGCTCTATTTGAACGATTTCAACGATTCTAAAATGCTTGAAAATGCTTATTTTAAGCAAAACAGCACGTTTTGAGCTTTAATCTGCGTTTTAACGCGTAAAACAGCATAAAACGACGAATTTTTATTATTCGTTTTTATTAATATTGCTTCTATTTGAACGATTTCAACGATCTAAAATGCTTGAAAATGCTTTATTTTAGCAAAACAGCACGTTTTGAGTTTTAATCTGTGTTTTAACGCGTAAACAGCATAAAACGACGAATTTTTATTATTCGTTTTTATTAATATTGCTTCTATTTGAACGATTTCAACGATCTAAAAATGCTTGAAAAATGTTATTTTAGCAAAACAGCACGTTTTGAGTTTAATCTGCGTTTTAACGCGTAAAACAGCATAAAAACGACGAATTTTATTTATTCGTTTTATTAATATTGCGTCTATTTGAACGATTTCAACGATCTAAAATGCTTGAAAATGCTTATTTTAGCAAAACAGCACGTTTTGAGATTTAATCGCGTTTTAACGCGTAAAACAGCATAAAACGACGAAATTTTTATTATTCGTTTTTATTAATATTGCTCTATTTGAACGATTTCAACGATCTAAAATGCTTGAAAATGCTTATTTTAGCAAAACAGCACGTTTTGAGATTTATTCTGCGTTTTAACGCGTAAAACAGCATAAAACGACGAAATTTTTATTATTCGTTTTTATTTTTATTGTTCTATTTGAACGATTCAACGATCTAAATTTAAATGCTTTTTAGCAAAACAGCACGTTGAGTTTAATCTGCGTTTTAACGCGTAATATTAAAACGACGAATTTTATATCTTTTTAAATTGCGTTATTTGAAACGATTTCAACGTCTAAATGCTTATTTATTTTAGCAAAAACACAGTTTTATTTTATCTGCGTTTTAACTAAATAGTCATTAAACGACAATTTTTTTATACGTTTTTAATTAATATTGTTCTATTGAACGATTTAACGATCTAATCTTAAAATGCTTATTTAGCAAAACAGATTATAGCTTTTAATCTGTTTTAACGTAAAACAGCATAAAAACGAAATTTTTATTTATTCGTTTTTATTAATATTGTTTATTTGAACGTTTTCAACGTAAAAAGCTTGAAAAATGATATTTTCAAAATCGCACGTTTTGAGTTAATCTCTTTTAACGATTCAAAACGTAAAAATGCGATTTTAATATTCTTTTATTAAATGCGTTTTAGTTTAACGCGTTTTAACGCTAAAACAGCATAAAAAACGTTATTTTTTAATACAGTTTTTATTAAATTGGTCTATTTAACGATTTAACGTTAAAAGCATTAAAATGCAAATTTTTATCAAAACGATTTTTAATTTCGCTTTAACGCTTAAACAGATAAAAACTTGAAATCTTATTTTAAGTTAAAACGTTCGTTATTTGAACGTTTAACGATTAAAATGCTAAAAGCAATTTTTATAATTCGCTTTTTTTAAATTTTAGTCTGTTTAACGCTTTAAACGACAAAATGAAAATTTTTTATTCGTTTTATAATATGCGTCTTTTGAAATTTCGTTTTAACGCTAAAAATGCTAGAAAACGTAATTTTTATTAATATAGCACGTTTTGAGCTTTTAATCTGCGTTTTAACGCGTAAAAGCATAAAAACGACGAATTTTTTATTATTCGTTTTTATTAATATTGCGTCTATTTGAACGATTTCAACGATCTAAAATGCTTGAAAATGTTATTTTAGCAAAAACAGCACGTTTTGAGCTTTAATCAGCGTTTTAACGCGTAAAACAGCATAAAACGACGAAATTTTTATTATTCGTTTTTATTAATATTGCGTCTATTTGAACGATTTCAACGATCTAAAAATGCTTGAAAATGCTTATTTTAACAAAACAGCACGTTTTGAGTTTTAATCTGCGTTTTAACGCGTAAAACAGCTTAAAAACGACGAATTTTTTATTATTCGTTTTTATTAATATTGCTTCTATTTGAACGATTTCAACGATCTAAAATGCTTGAAAATGCTTTATTTTAGCAAAACAGCACTTTTTAAAAGTTTTAAGCTTTTAAGCAAAAGAAAAAAAAATTTTTTATTATTTTTTTTTAATTTGCCATTTAACGTTTTAAAAAGTTAAAATTTTTGAAAAATTTTAGAAAACCCCGTTTTAGTTTTAACGTTTTTAAGGGAAAAAAAAAAAAGGGAAATTTTTTTTTTTTTTTTTATTAAATTGCTTATTTGAAAATTTAAAAAAAATTTTTTAAAATTTTTTTTTAGCAAAACACAAAAGTTTTTTTTCTTTTAATAAAAAGCTAAAAAACGTTTTTTAACCCTTTTTTTAAAATTTTGCTTATTTAAACCAACGTAAAAGTTTAAAAATGCTTTTTTAAAAAAAAGCATTGAGTTTTAATTCTTTTTAAAGGGGAAAAAAACGATAAAAACGACAATTTTTTTAATTTTTCTTTTTTAAACCCAAACTTTTTTGTTAAAAAATGTTTAAAAAGCTTAAAGCAAAACACCTTTTTTTAAATCGGTTTTAAGCAAAAACAAATAAAACGACTTTTTTAATTTTTCTTTTTAAAAGCCTTTTGAAGTTTAAATTAAAACGAAAAGCTTTTTAAAAAAAAAAATTTTGGGTTTTTAATATTTTTAAAGGAAAACGAAAAACGAAAATTTTTTTTAATTTTTCTTTTTAAAAGCGTTATTTAACTTTTTTAAAAAAATTTTCCCTTTTTTGAAAAACCCGTTTTATTTTAATTGCTTTAAGGGTAAAACACTAAAAGCTTTTTAATTTTTCTTTTTAAAAGCTTTATTTAACTTTAACGCTAAAATTTTAAAAAATTTTTTTTTTAAAAAACCTTTTTTTTAACGGTTTTAACCCGAAAAAAGCTAAAAGCAATTTTTCCCTTTTTTTATTTTTTTAACGTTTAACACAAAAAAACGAAAATTTTTATTTTGAAAAATTTGCTTTTAACGGTTTTAACACAAAAATGCTTAAAAGAAATTTTTTAACCGTTTTATTTAAAATTTTCTCTTTTAAGGGTTTAAAACGATCAAAAGCAAAAATTTATTTTAAACGGTTTTAATTTTCTCTTTTAAGGGTTTAAAACAAAAGCTTAAAAGCTTTTTTTTTAATTCTTTTTTATTAATAGCGTTTTTTTTCGAACGTTTTAAAACGACAAAATCTTAAAATTTTTTTTAAAAAGCCGTTTTGACTTTAACGGTTTAACTCTAAAACAGCTTAAACAGAAATTTTAATCGTTTTTTTTATTGGTTTTAGAAAAACAACTTTAAAACGCGAATTTATTTTCCAATTTTGTTTTAACCGTTTTAACGCAAAAAGCTTAAAAGCTTTTTTTAGTTTTTTAAATTTTTGGGTTTTAAATTTGCGTTTAACGCTAAAAGCTAAAAAAATTATTTTAAACACGTTTTATTTTTAAATTGCTTTTAAGGGTAAACAGCTAAAACAATATTTTTAAAAACCTTTTTTATTAATATCTGCTTTTAAGATTCAAAACACAAAAAAGCGAAAATTTTTATTTTTTTTTTAAATTTTGGGTTTTTTTTCTTTTTTTTAAATTTTTTTATTTGAACGATTTAACGATCTAAAATGTTAAAACTTTTTTTAAAAAAAAAGGCATTTTGGCTTTTTGTTTTAACTTAAAACCAAAAAACCCAAAAAAAAATTTTTTATTATTTTTTTTTTTTTTTTTAAAATTTCAACGATCTAAAATGCTTGAAAATTTTTTTAAAAGCAAAAAGAGTTTTATTTTTAACGCTTTTTAACCCGGTAAAACAAAACGGAATTTTTATTATTTTTTTTTTTTTTTTTTTTAACGATTTAAATCAAAAAATTTGAAAAAAAAAAACCCCGTTTTAGCAAAACCTTTTTTAACGGGGGTTAAAACCGTTTTTTATTCGTTTTTTTAATATTCTCATTTAAATTTAAATAAAAAAAAGGGAAAATCTTTTTTAAAAAACTTTAATGTTTTATTTTTAACGTTTTAACCTAAAAAAAAACCGTTTTTTTATTGTTTTATTTACTTTATTTAACGTTTTCAAATTAAAATCTTAAAGCATTTTTAAAAACGCTTTTTTAAAAAAATTTTTTTAAAAAAAACCTAAAAAAAAATTTTTTTTTATTTTTTTTAATTTTTTT